>NW_024082012.1:0-144338 GCF_003009895.1 Hyaena hyaena | reverse complement strand
AAAAGCTTCTGCACGTCAAAGGAAACAATCCATAAAACCAATAGGCAGCCGATGGAATGGGAAAAGATAGTTGCAAATGACATGTCAGCTAAAGGGCTAGTATCCAAAATCTATAAGGAACTCACCAAACTCCACACCTGAAAAACAAACAATCCAGTAAAGAAATGGGCAGAAGATATGAACAGACACTTCTCCAAAGAGGGCATCCAGATGGCCAACAGACACATGAAACGATGCTCAGCATCCCTCCTCATCAGGGAAATACAAATCAAAACCACACTGAGATACTGCCTCATGCCAGTCAGAGTGGCTAAAATGAGCAAATCAGAGGATTCTAGATGCTGGCGAGGATGGCGAGGAGAAACGGGCACCCTCCTACACTGTTGGTGGGAATGTAAACTGGTGCAGCCCTTCTGGAAACAGTGTGGAGATTCCTCAGAAAATTAACAATAGAACTCCCCTATGACCCAGCAGTAGCACTGCTAGGAATTTACCCAAGGGATACAGGAGTGCTGATGCATTGGGGCAGATGTACCTCAATGTTCATAGCAGCACTCTCAACAATAGCCAAAACATGGAAAGCTACTAAGTGTCCATCAACGGACAAATGGATCAAGAATATGTGGTTTATCTATACAATTGAATACTACATGGCAATGAGAAAGAAGGAAATCTGGCCATGTGTAGCAATGTGGATGGACCTTGAGGGTGTTATGCTGAGCGAAATATGTCAGGCAGAGAAGGACAGATACCATATGTTTGCATATATAGGAAGATTAGGATTAGGAGGAATTTAACAGAGGACCATGGGGGAGAAGAAGAGGAAAACTAGTGAGGGAGAGGAAGGGAGGCTAACCATGAGAGACTCTTGAATGCTGAGAACAAACTGAGGGCCAATGAGGTTGGGGGAGGGGAGGGGGGTGATGGGCATGGAGGAGGGCACTTGTGGGGATGAGCACTGGGTGTTACATGGAAACCAACCTGACAATGAACTATTTTTTTAAAAAAATAATAAAGATAATGAATGAATGAATGAAGAAATAAATAAATAAATAATATTTTTCTCTTTAATTATTGTTTTCATAAAAATGTTTGATGCATTTGCATGATGTAGAAAAAGACTGAAAACTCCACAGCTCATCATCTGTCCAGGCTATCCCAGTATTCAGAGCAACGCTTAGCCTTGATAACAAGGTCTACTTCCAGTCTTGATTCTGTCATTACCTTGGGATGCGATTTGGAAGACATTTCTAAAATTCTGCTATCTTCTCTCTCAATTAACACAGTTATATGAAATTAATCCTTAATATTCTTTCAACTCCAAACTTTGATTCCAAGAAGTTTTCTTCTTCCTCTTCTCCTCCTCCTCCTCCTTCTTCTTCTTGTATTCAATAATTGTTGCCTTGAAAAGGTGAAAAAATTAAACACTTCAGTGGTAATCATTAGCAAACTTTGGTACATATACATTCTGAAATTTTCTAAAATGTAAGTTGCCTAGACTTATATACACCATGATCTCATTTCTTAAAACTATATGTACAATTCTGAAACTATATAATTATATATACACACACACTTTTATGGCATGAAATCATGGTGCAAATAAGATTCATCAAATTTCATCTTTTCCTTTATATATTTTCACATCTAGTCAATTCTCTTTAATGGCTGAATAGTATTCAGTTTTATGGATCTCTCTGTCTCTCTCCTGACCCCCAAACTCCCATACACAGAAGTTTGGATTATTTCTACCTTGTTGCTGTTATAAAGAAAGTTGTATGTATACACATATATTTGAACAAATTAAGTGTTTCAATACATGAAATTTCTGTATGTTGAGACAGTTGGTAAGATGCTTATAAATATTTAACAAATTTATTATATATTAAATTTCCCTCCATGAAGTTGTGCCAATTTGTGTTCCCACTAACATAGAATCTACTAAAAATGCTTATTTTTCCACACTTTTAGGATCAGTGGCTACTTTCCGTCTGTTAATATTTTTGCTTGTATGTAGGGCACAAAATGTCTTACTGCTGCTTTAATTGGAATATTTGAATTATTATCAATAATTGTATTAGTTATCTCATTTCCTCTTCAGTGAACTATTTACTATTTGATTATTCTTTCAATTAGGATATATTCTTTTTCTTGTTAGTAGAAACTTAAAAATATATTGTGTGTTATACATACTACAAGTATTTCCTTTCAGTGTGTCACTTGTCTCTCAATTTTATTTATAGTATTTTTTGCCATCCAGATATTTTCAATATTCTTGTAGCCATTTATGTTAAACATTTTGTTTTTTTAAATTTTTTAATGTTTTATTTATTTTTGAGAGAGAGAGAGAGAGCACAGCAGGGGAGGGACAGAGAGAGAGGGGAACAGAAGATCCAAAGCGGCCTCTGCACTGACAGCAGCAAGCCCCATGTGGCACTTGAATTCACAAACTATGAAATCATGATCTGAACCAATGTTGAATGCTCAACCAACTGAGCCACCCAGGCACCCCTCTGTTAAGTATTTTCTATATCATTCTGAGTTTTTATACCATTTACTAAGCCCTTCCCCAACTCAGGATTAAAAAAAAATATATTTAGACAAATACTTTGTCTACTGTTATACTTTCTTTAAAGTTTTGACAAGTATTTTACCTGGAATTTGTCTGTATGATTTGAGATTCAAATATAACCTTGTTTTCTTCCAAATGAAGAGCCAATTATTTTAGCTTCATTATTGAATAAACCATCTCATTTTCCTTGATTCAAGTTGTCACTTGTATCACATATTAAATTCTAATATTTATTTGAGTTTCCTTCCAGGCCCTATTTTGTGAACAGTTGTTAGACTGTAGAATAAATGTATGCCTGCACTCATGGAGTGCTGAGCTATAATCATACAGGTTTGTGCTGGCCTATTGGCTTGAAAGTTTGAGATGTTCGACCTGAATTTGGGCAGGATTATGTGCATGAATTTGTGTGTGCATGGTGGCCCCTAAAGGACATTCCATGTGCCCTTGCACTAGTTTTGTGAGGGATGTAGGATGCGGAAGAGTGGCTCAGCCATGGACATGACATCATCTAGAGAACTGCAGCTGGCCAGGAGAAACATATGTCAGTGAGGAGTCCAACCCAGTTCATCCTCACTCTCTTAGTCTCTCCCCTCTGTGAGGGGACTCCCCTCTACCCACAGCTGTCAACCTTGCATGACTGATTGCTATTCCTGCTGGAACAAATCCCTGCCTCTCAAATTATGCAATCAAAGGACTTTGGAAACAAAAAATTCAAAATCACTAGAACTTACATCCATCTGATGCAGCATCAGGAGACAGGCCAAAAATGAGACTAGGCATGGCTAAAACATAGTAGAAGATAATAACCATGATTTGGAAAAGAACTCTGCAATCCCTCCTGTTGTCAGAAAATTCTCCTTTCATAGGAATTTCAGATGGCACATTGCTTCTTTTGGGCCATGTATTCCACATTTTGAGGCCAAGGAAACATGTGTAGAGAAATAATTTCTGTCTATTTATAACCTAAATCTAAATTACATAAAAGGAATGATTACTTCAAAAATTTTTTTGTATCTTCCTTTAATCTATTGCACTTGACTTAAGGATCCAACCAAAAATAAATTCATGACAAATTGATTAGTGTTGTTAAAATAGCTGCCAGGGATGCATTCAAAATAATAAAAAGGTAATGACCCTACTGACATATCCATTAACCCAATTACTTAAAAATTCAGAGGACACAAGTGAGAACACAATAATCTAATCAATAGACATTTAGAGAATTGTATTCCAATCTTCTAACAAGTTATTCAAGAATAACATTCTTGTCTCATTCTAATCACTTACAAAATTCTTTTGAATTTCATAATTCTGACCTCTGAATAGGTGTGGTCTATTTATAATGCTATTTGTATGCGGTGTAGCATTTACATACCTGTGAAAATGAGTTAGTTCCTTGCACTTGAATGACCTAACCAAATGCTCCCTTGTAAACTGCTGACATGCGTGGGGCCATTTTCAGCTTCTCTCCAGAGAAATTCTTGAGAGTATTTCTTTGTGCTTAAGCTGATATGGAACAGGGATTTGGGGGAGGGGGAATTTGGGGAATATTTGGTTATGTTTTATAAATGGTTACAATGAATGAGTTGCAGCTGTTACTTGGTCATATTTTAAATAACTGGATATTATACCTTGTCTTGGAACCCGGAAATTACAAAGGTCCCCATTCAGGTCAGTTTGGGAAAATGCTCCTGAATGAATTTTCATACTTCATCTGTATTTCCAAAATACAGATAGAGCATGCCATAAAAGATATTAACAAATTTTAGCCATGGGCCTCTGAGAACAAGAAAGGATTGTTCCTGGTGTATTTCTGGTGGCAATGGCTTGGCATAGTGGTTTGCATCCAGCCCAGGGTGGAAGCTTGAGCAGATAAGACGTGGAAAGGTTCACATGTCCATATTTGAGATCTGAATCCTCAGAGAGTACAGGTTTAGTCTCCCTTTCTCTCTTGTCACCTCATACCCTAGAAAGACCTGAAGTTTTTTGTGAAGGATGACCTTCTCTTTAATATTATCCTACATTTTTTCTTCTTCCCTTGGTCTTCACTTTCTTTCTGAGATTTTTGGACAGAGTTTGCCTTTTCCTAAACTTGTCATTCTGTCTCTATGCGTTTCTTTCGGCTTCCATCTCTACATAGCTAAGCACACGACACATCATGACTCAATAACTCCACATAATAAATGGGTACAACATATATGGGCAATTTACTACCTTGGCATTGCCACGTGTGCTGGTAGAAAACACAGTTCAGGACATATGCCTGATTGACATCATGGAAAAATGCCGGGTCTGCTTAAATGTCTCTATACCAAAATAAATTGTAATGGAACTCAAAAAGAAGTTTTTGGGTTTATTTTCTGAAGTCTTCATTCATAGAGGACACTAGATAGTATTTTTTCTATTCCACTTAGTCATCTTACTATATTTTTGTAATCTTGTTGGTCTTTTAAGTAGATTATCTACATGGGGTCTACATTTCTTCATAGCATCAAGACTCTAGAAGGTTCTAGATATCAAGATGAAAAAGGTCAGTACTACTTATTTCCCTAGTTTACAGACATACTACAACAAATGGCCATAAAGCATGCATGAAACTAAAGAAACACTTCCTGAAGACCCAGGGAGATGGTTATTTTATATCAAATGGCTTATGCTTTCAATTCACAATGTTTAGTTCAAAAATTTTTATAATTATTTTTCAATTTCCAGCCAATTTTTGGATATTTTCCAGGAGGCTACTTGTAAGCGTTATGAACTAGAAGTGGGATAGATAAAGAACAAATGGAAAACACCTGTCTTGTGCTTCTGCAGCTGTCACAGCCTATTTCAATTGTAGACAAGCCCTGTGATGTCATCAGACAGGATCCTTACTGTCCCCAGTACACACTATCTCCACTGTCACCTTCAGCTTTTGCCCATTAGAACTATTATCTAACTCACACTATTCTTTAAGACCCTCCTGATCACTACTGATGTTTTCCCCATATGATCTTCCATGTCCTTTATTGTTTTTACATTGTGGAGCTTATTTCTTTCCATTTGCCTCATTAAATGGCTAATATTTATTGAGTACTATGTGGCAGACACTATTATAATTTTAATTCTTTTGATTTCTACAGTCACCTTAGAAGGCAGGAAGTGTTACTACCCCATTTTGTATAGAAAAAAAAAACTGAGGAAAAGAGAAGTTAGGATTCTAACCTAGCATTCTACTGCCAGAGTCTGGTGCCCAAGTCTATGCCTTTAACAACAGTGCTGTACTTCTTTAAGAATTATTTTCTAAAAATATTCATTTCTACTTGTCAGTTTAGCTTTGCAAGTCAAACTCCATAATAAGCAGGTTGATGATACATTAGAGGCATAGAGCTTGTTATTCTGGTGAGTGCTGACAGGTAGGATGCTATCATAAGTTATGACAATTTCAGTCATTTTCAACAACAGAAAAATTAAGTTAAGAGGCAACATTATTTTTAATTTTTTAAAAAATTTTTATTTATTTTTGAGAGAGAGAGGGACAGGGTGTGAATGGAGGAGGGTCAGAGAGAGAGGGAGTTATAGAATTCGAAGCAGGCTCCAGGCTCTGAGCTGTCAGCACAGAGCCCAATGTGGGGACTCAAACCCACGAACTATAAGATCATGACCTGAGCTGAAGTCAGACACTTAACCAACTGAGCCACCCAGGTGGCCCCAAGAGGTAATACTGTTAACCAAAAATACCTATTGGTTATATCTTTATACAGATTTAAATGAAAACTTCCATTGATATGTCATCAGAACCTCATACAGTGGCTGATATGCAATTGGTATCCAATATATACTTGTTAAATGAATCCCCAAAAATAAAGAGAGTAGATTTTAAGGAAATATAACCTCTCAAGCATAGTTTAAATACTTTTTCCTCATTGAAAAGGAACCCTTATGCACTATTAGTGGGAATACAAACTCATGCAGCTACACTGGAAAATAGTATGGAGATTACTCAAAAAAGTTAAAAACAGAACTACCTTATGATTCAGTAATCACCCTACTGAGTATTTACCCAAAGAATAGAAAAACACTAATTCAAGGGGATAAGTGCACTCCTATGTTTATAGAAGCGTTATTTACAATAGCCAAATGTATTGGAAGAAGTCCAAGTGCCCATCTGTATATGAATGGATAAAGAAGGTACGGTATACATATTCAATGGAATATTATTCAGCCACAAAAAAGAATGAAATCCTTGTTGTATGGAGCTAGAGAATATAATGCTATGCAAAATAAGTCATTGTGAGAAAAACAAACACCATATGATCTCTCTCATATGTGGAATTTAAGAAACAAAACAAATGAACAAAGAATTTATAAAAGAGAAAAATAAACAAAATACAGACTCTTAACTATAGAGAACAAATAGACGGTTACCAAAGGGGAGGTCGATGGGGGGATGGGTGAAATAGGTGACAGTGACTAAGAACACTTACTGTTAGGAGTACCAGGTGATGTATGGAATTGTTGGATCGGTGTATTACACATCTGAAACTAATATAACTGTATGTTAACTACACCAGAATTAAAATAAAAAACTTTATATAAAAAATACTTTCTCTCATTGGACTCCAACATTATCAATTGTTGAAGTTTCTAAATCCATTTATTCTTTCTCTGTGTGTATATGAATACGAATTCACCATTTTTATGTTGGATTTTGCCTATCCACAGCTTCCAAACAGTCACTTGCTATTGGCTCATTCTGGCATTTTGAATAATTTGGTTACAAAATGATATTAAAGAATATGCCTTTGGGGCACCTGGATGGGTGGCCCAGTTGATCCATTTCCACTCAGGTCATGATCTTGTGGTTCATGGGTTCGAACCCGTGTCAACCTGTGCTGACAGCTCAGAGCCTGGAGCCTGCTCTGGATTCTGTGTCTCCCTCTCTCTCTCCCCTACTATCCCACTCATGCTCTGTCTCAGTCTCTCTCTCTGTCTCTCAAAAATAAACATTAAAAAATTTTAAAAAACAGCCTTTATTCTTGACTTAGATAAGTATCTTTGTTTTATAAACACCAGTTATTTCTTGATGAAAGCTTTCTCATCTAACTGGTACTCCTATGTTTTGTTTTCCTAAAACCAAAACATCTTTTAGTCTTTGATGAAGTTAAACTGACCAGCAAGCTCCATGGATGACAGGAAATTTTTGTAAAGTACAATCCCAGGTACTGTACTTTCACATGATATATTTCTCAATAGATAATTTTTTCTCTTTGAAAATTACTTCTTTTGGAAAAGCTGTTCATCTGTCTCTCTTTCCAAATATAGTGCTTCAGGATGTTAGCAAGTTTCATTTGTAAAGAATATAAATATTTCTCAGAGATTATGGGCAATGAGCAATAACTTGTTTATTAAACCTGAGAATTTAGGAAAGGATCAATATTGGTTTTACCTCCCTGGCATACATTTGATAAAATGATAACCATTTTAAAAACATGATTATATGGTGGTTTCCACACATCATGTGCTTATTATAAGAAAATATCTTTGTCTTTTAGTTTTTTGTTTTCCAACAGTATTTCACACAGAGCTAATACACAGCAGGAATCCAATAAATGCTTACAAATTAATGAAACAGTTTTATTTTAATAGATTTAAATCACCAGTGAATAGACTTTTCTCTCTTGTATTTCTGAATAATAGTGGAATATATTAGCTTATTTATAGTACTGAATAATTCAACATCAAATTTCAAGCAAACACTAAGTTTTTAGATCTTTTATGAATGGCTGGAGTATTTTTGGTGTTTTTTTTTTTTTTTTTTTTTTTTTTTTNCAGAGAGACAAGGACAGAGCCCAAGTGCGGGAGGGGCAGAGAGAGAGGGAGACACAGAATCCAAAGCAGGCTCCAGGCTCTGAGCTGTCAGCACAGAGCCTGACACAGGGCTCAAACTCACTGACTGCGAGATTGTGACCTGAACCAAAGCCAGACGCTTAACCAACTGAGCCTCCCAGGTGCCCCTCTTTTGTGGTTTTGAATGTGCTAAAAAATACATGCAGATGATTGATTTTTTTTCTTTTGCCTCCACTGAACTCCATAACTAAAAGATGTATTAACCGTAAGTTCATTTTTTATGTTTTCTTCTGTTTCCATAGCAAGTTTTTAATCAAAGAAATAGTCCATGGACACAGTAACAAATTATAAGCAATAGAGAAGTCTTGAAATATAAAATATAAGATTCTTCCTTTTACTAATTCCCTGTGGTAGCCTCTCTGCTTCACCTCTGCAGGTAGAATCTTCGGTAACCTTTTCTTCTGATTTGGTTCTCCTTATTGCTGTCATTAGACTTCTATTTCTGGGGTTATAAACTTTAGACATTGTCTATTGATCTGCAAGGAACTTTGAAGAAACTATCACAATTAATTTTCCTTCCACCTTTCTTTCTCAGTCACCCCCCTGAATATTTTTAGTTATACCTTATCTTTACATTTGCAGGGTTCATAATAATCTGGCAATCTATCTCTATATCTGTCATCTACTTACCTATCTTTCTGCCTATCTCTGTGATTTCTTACATAAATGTAAGTCTTCTGTGCTTTGCCCACCGGATAATTAAAAAATGAAATGCCAAATTACAGGTACAATACAAACATGTAAACATTATTCCCTGTAGAATCAAATATTATGGCAGAAGCCACAATGAAAATTATATATTGATAAAACTTGGCTACTCACAGGAGAAACTTCCAAGAATTAAGGCCCAATTAATATTCTTTAAATTTATTGCCATCTTCTTTCTCTATTTCAGATCACATATCAAAATTTCTTATGTCCCACACTACCCTCCTCCAGTGATTCTTGTTTTGATTTTGCTCTTTTCTTGACAAATTAATTTTGAAGCTGTAGGGTGCATGCATAGTAAACTTCCTAAGTTCTTTCTTGCCTGAAAATGTGTTCCCAAGTCTATGGTTTAAAATTTTAGATTCAAAATTTTTTACCTTAAGAACTTCGAAAATATCGTTCAATTTTCCTTGGCATCTACTGTTAGTGGTAAGAAATCTCAAGTCGATCTGGTCCTATTCTCTTACAGGTAATCTGTTTTTCCCTCCCTGCTTTTAGGATTTTTTCTTTATCTTTGGAGTTATAAATGGTCAATGGGATGTATCTGCAAAGGAAAATTCTTCCATGCTATTTGGCATTTGGTAAACTAAAGACTGAAAACTGAAGAAAGCTCTTTGATTATGTCCCTCTATCTGTTGTCACTCAGGAATTTTAGTTCTTAGGCTTTTTGTTCTAGGTTGTACTTTCATCCATATTACTAGATCACGGTTTACCAGATAAGTAATCAGATGTGTGCATTTATTAATTTTATTCCATCCAATAATTTCTAATAAATTTATTCTATCCAATGATTATTTCTTAATTCATTAATTTTATATACATTTTTTTCAAGACTCCTTTCTTTTTTCTTCACTGCTCCTCACACACCCTTTTTATCAACCAGCGCTTGGTTTTTGTTTTTGTTTTTTATAAATATAACAGCCTTTTGAATTTTCTAGAGAATAGACTTCTTGAGAAGTTCACTTCTGGTACCTGAATTATCTTTGCTTCTTCCAAGGACAGTTGTTCAATTTGTTCACCTTGGAGCTTCCTTTTTCATGCTAATAATTTCCTTTTAAGGTTGGAGATCCTTGGTGATTAAATCATGTTGAATGAAGAACTCTGTTACTTGGTATGAATGGCTGGAAAGTGTTTTTTCAGAGACTGGTAAATCCATTTTCTTAATGATCCTTCTTTTGACTATGTGGGCTCACCAGCGGCTTTGTGTGATGACTCAGGGCATTTTGATGAGCAGATTTTCCTTAAGGCTAAATAATAGGCAACAGAAAGGCAGGCTTGGATTTCCACAATTGCCAAAGATGGGCAGCAGGGCAGGGAGACCTAATTCTGGTAGTAGACTGCTTTATTATTTCAGTCTTGGGTACAGTTACTTATTCCTTTCTTTCCTTCTCCCCCCCCCCCACCTTCTTTTTTTTTCTCTTTTTTTGAAGTCTGGACTTCATTCAGGCAATATAATACTTTGTTGCTTGCCACAAAATTTCTGATGTCTTGTGCTATAATTTTCTCTGTTACGATTTCTCCATCGATCCTAAACCAGCTGAAATGTGTGAAAATGTCCATTCCATTCATGGCACTTCTGTTTTACAGGGTTATTATGGATTTATTCTTTTAGGAGTGTATCCTCTTGTCATTTCAATGGAATTTGGAGTGGGGTTTAGAAGATAGGAAAGGAGGATAGACCCCTGTGCTCAAACTGAAATTTTGAGAAGGGAGCCTGAAGATCATTTAGAAGTGCCTACGATTTTTTGTTAAAGTAAATGGATTAAGTTCACAATATATCTTTAGTTTTCACTCAGATGTGGGCTTTTCCAAAGTCCCACTTCCCCTCCAAAGAGCATGAAAAATAAAAATAGTTTTAACAACTATAGTGGATGTTAAGTGTTTCCAACAACTATTTAAAATTAATTTTTGAATATTGGTAGGCAAATTAAAAGCAATTAAGGTGTTGAAAACTATGAAGACAATTTCCTTCTACTTTTCCTCTGATAAGTTACATTTGACATCTTTTGGCTTAGGTTACAGTACTACCTTCTAAAGAAAAGCCCTATTTTCTATGCAAACCAAAATACAAAGAAAAGCTAACTCCCTAACAAACAATGCTGTTTATTAGGATTCTAATAGCTTCCTTAATTAGGTCACCACACCTGACATTTTCTGTATCCTGTTTTCCTTTACATGAGGGAATTTTTACACTTGTAAAGCTTCTGCTCCTGCAGTCAGTCTAATAATTGGCTTTGTGTATCATTTCTATGTTGAAAAAATTAATTAACCTTAGTCCAATGCTGAAGGACCCAATCTTCCTGTCAAATTTACATTGTGTGTGTGTGTGATTGATACTTCACTTCCTTCCAAAAGCATTAAAACGCAGAATACTTTGAAAGTTTCAATAAAACTGTGAAAGCATGAAAACAATGTAATAAATACAGGATTCAGGCTCTGAAAGAGAGGAGATGTTTGGGAGGGATGGGAATGAGAATTACACACAAGACTGCACCAACTAAGGAAAGTTCTACACTTGATCACACACGGTAAATCACCATATAGGTAGTCCTTTCCCAGTGTTGATGAAAGATCTTTGTTCAAGAGGATAATAGCCAGCAAAAGAGGAAGGAGCTGCTATTCTCCATCCATACTGAGCATCAGTGGTGTGTATGTGTGTGAACACACACACCTACACACAAACGTTGTGTGTGCATGTGCACATGCAGAGCATATGTGGAGTCTGCGTGGAATATATCTCTCTCTGTCAAGAGATTTTAACCTCAGAGTTATTGAAGATCCTCTCAACAGTTCAGTGATCTTCCCTTCCTGCCAGAGTACCCAAAGAAAATGGGCAGAGGAAAACCTGTTAGTGAAGTCTGTCAGTGAGCAGAAAGGAGTGAGTAAACCAGGCTTCTGAGTGAGCAGGCTGTAAGTCAGAAGGGACCCCCAGTGCTCCTGTCTTATGAATAACTCTGACTCCGGGAATAAACTTTGCAGACGAAAGCAATCCAGGGTTAGCGATCATTCTCTTACTTGTTTTCCCAGCTGCCAATGAAAGAAAAAAGTTCCAGATACAGAGCTGCTAAGGTAGAAGTGATGAATCCAGCTGAACAAACACAAACTCTCCTTTCTGTAGTGTTTAGCCTGGTGTGCTGGGGTTTCAGAATTGAACCATCAAGTCTGGAGAGAAAAAGAGGGTTTCTATAAAGACCAACTAAGAAATCCCAAGGCTCAAAGTGCTTTAATACTTCTAGAGTACTAAGGAATCATGTGGTGATGGCTTCCTCCTTCTTTCTGCCTTTATTATTATTATTATTTTTTTTACCATGCTACCGTTTTCATTATCATCACATGAAAGAAGAATGACTAAGACAACTTCCATTTATAAAAGTCAGATATTTGTTAAGAACTGTGCTAGGTCTGGGGCACCTGGATGGCTCAGTTGGTTAAGCATCTGACTTCAGCTCAGGTCATGATCTCATGGCTCATGAGTTCAAGCCTCATGTCAGGCTCGGTGCTCACAGTGCAGGGCCTGGAGCCTCCTTTGGATCCTGTGTTTTCCACTCTCTCTGCTCCTCCCCTGTTCATTCTCTCTCCCTCTCTCTCAAATATAAATAAACATTAAAAAATTTTTAAAATAACTGTGCTAGGTTTATAAACATTACCTCATTTGATTTTTATTAACAACCCTATGAAAAGCAGTGTGTCTATTTTTAAAAGAAAGTCATCAAAGCTAAAGGGAGTTAAATAACTTTCCAAAGCTCACCAGCTGGTACATGGCAGAGCCAGGATTTGGGTCTGCCTGACTCCATATCCATGTATATACTCTTGTCCTCTCATGGGTGAATACCACATAGAAAAGTCATTTACTCAACTCTGGCCTCAGAATTTTGGAGCTTCAGGAGACTTTAGAGTCGGCCCTATCCAAACTTTTCGTTTTATAGACAAGGATGTGGAAGCCCAGGGAGGTGAGTGAATGATTGAGATGGTGGCAGGAACAGAACCACAGCTCCGGGCTCCTGACTCTTGAGAGAGGACTTTTTATAGAATACCATCTTGCTACCTGGGAAAATACTGAACTTAGACAACCTAACTAAGTTTACCAGGAACTTTTAAGACATTTAAAATTTTCTAATGTTTTGGACATGCTCAGCCCTCAACATGGACAAGTGAGTATTTATCATTTAATTCAGAAGAGAACATTTTAAATGCTCTGACTAGAATTAAGGAACATGGCAGTGTTCCAAACTCAATGATTTTCACATACTAAATTTGGCTCAATTTAAAATTCCATGATTCAGTCCAATGAACGGTTTCTATCCAGATCATTCTGGTGCTTCTGTTGCTTGCTTCAGTGACTACCTATCCCATCTCCTTGAAAGTTCTCACTCCTTGAAAGAATCTCCCTTGATATTCTTTATCTGCTGTCCTTCTCGGGAAGATTAATTAGAAAACAATCCTGGAAACTCTGATCAATGAATATGTTCACTATGATTTCCTTCAGATGTTTTTCTCTGATCTTCCCAGCAATACTATTCAAAATTTATTTAGCTAATACGAGCACTCTGTGAGAGTGCCTGGGGGTTCTGATATCACAATCAGCAAACTCCTAGAAATGCTGTTCACAGGGCTCAACATCCCTAAGGACTCTACAACATCACATTTTAAGGGACAAATAAAAAGGGTTCGTCTTCTCAGATCTTGTCCTTCAGTTTGTTCATTATGTGCAGTATAGTATTATCATTTTTCTTCCGCACAAAGATGTTGGAAAACACATACCTCTCTCCCTTGACTTTTGTTTCCTCTACAAGTAATTTTTTGTTCCATAGATATATCTTTGAAATATACCAATATTCAGATCTATCATCAACATGATTATTTTCTTTATTTATGATTGCTTTGTTATTCTTTCATAAGGAATATTATTTTGGGAAGTTTCTTTCCATTCATCACTTACAAAAAAATCAGTTTTTATTTAGCCAAGACATTATGTGAGTATAAGATTTTTTTTACAAAGTAACTGATCATGATTGGTTACTCTTTGGCATATATAGTGCAGATAAGTAACAGAAGAAATGAATCTGCTCTGAAGCAAAAATAGACAGTGATTCTGTGCTAGGTGATAAACAATTTTGTCTTTTCCATTTCAGCCTGGAAAACAAGTCAGAAACTTGGGGTTATCCTTGATTCTTCCATTTCTTTGCACCCTTCCCAGACATGATTAAGTTCTGTCATTTCTATATCCAAAATATCTCCCAAATCTACCACTTTTCTCCTCTTCCCATCATGACCGTGGTAGTCCAGGCCATCACCCCCTCTTGTCCAATTGCTGAATCAGTCTCCTGGGTGCTTCCTTGCCTCTTGTCTTGTGCCCCTTTCCACTGACTCTCAGCACTGCACCCAGAGAGACCTCCCAACTGCAGTTTAGATCATGTCACTGTTATTTTCAACATGTCATTATCTTGGCTTTTGAGTTGGAACAAATTTCAAATGTCTCAAGTCAGGTAATGCCCTTCAAGGTCTGATCTCTGCAGCTGCACCAATCATTGCTCTCCTTCATACTGTATATTCCAGCCACGGAGCGTTGCTGCTCGTTCTCTGAGTAGTTCACGGCCCACCTCCTCCCTGGGCCTTTGCATGTGCTGTTACTTCTTTTCAAGGCATTACCCAACTCTCCTCTCCCTCAGCTGCTTTCCTCTTTTTTTCACTAACTTTCCCTTTGCCTACCTCCTTCTGAGCTTTTCAACCTCCATAGGCATCTTTTCCTCTGAGAAACCTTCCTTATTTCTCCAGGACTGAGATAGGTACCTCACTTAGTATTTCCATTCACCCCTCTGCTTCTGACAGTCAGTACTTATCACACTGGAGAACCATTGCTCATTGCTTGCCTGTCTCCTCTGGACTGTAAGTTCCTTGAAAGATGGAACAAAGTCTTCTTCATCATCTCCTGGCCCTAAATTGGTAGTATTATGAAATTATGAAATATAGTCTGAAGCCCAAATCATGAAAACATCTGCTGTGAAGGGTCATGAATTCACTCATACTGGCAAGCTTTTTATTTGGGGGGTGTGTGCACATGGCAAATGCATCCACAGACTAAACGCTAAATATATCTCTATGAATCTTGACATCCATTGCTGAATTTTATCAAAGTCCCAAGTTTAGTGCCTAGAGGATTTCTAGGACTTCCAAAATCGGAGCATTTTTCTGGGGCTGATTTCTTCATCCTCCAGGCTTCTGCATCCTTATAAACACTGCACTGACCTACATATGAAACTTAATGCATCCTTAACTCCTGCAAACCCCCCCAAAATGCTCTTTATACACAAAGTTTAGTGAGGATGTGCATTTGGCAGATGATTTTGTACCAGAGACTAAAGAGAGGTTATACCATGGACACTGTAGCAAAGTCCCTTTCTAACACATGCCAATGTGGATGACTCTGTCTGCCTCTTTGCCCATATAGCTGCCATGTTCCCTGTGTGCCTTCCCCACCACATGCACAGCAGTTCATTTACCTGCATGGAGAGACATATGAGGGTGGGATTTAGAGGTAGGCACTGCCACTTTTATCTATGTGACCTTGGACAAATAACCTTAACTGCCTTATCATTTAGATTTCTCAATGGTAAAATAGAAATAAGAGTACTTACTATATAAGACTGTTACAGTGAAATTAAATAAATTAATAGACATTAATTTCTTAAAATATGCCTGGCATATAAAGCACTCAACAACTGTTAGTTTGTATTGTTCCACCCAAGCACAAAGTATTCTGGAAAACTGCACTCTAGTTTATAGAGAGCAGAGTTTTTTGTTGTCACATTACTAACCTACTAAGTTTGTTATCAAGGGTTATTACAATGTGCATAAACTACAATTAGAGCTTATCAGAGTTTACTTAAGACTCCAGTTTGGGGTGCCTGGGTAGCTCACTAGGTTAAGCAACCTATTCTTGATTTTGGCTCGGGTCATGATCTTGTGGTTGGTGAGCTTGAGCCTCGCATTGGGCTCTGCACTGATAGTATGGAGCCTGCTTGGGATTCTCTCTCTCCCCCTTTCTTTCTGCTCCTCCCCCACGAATTCTCTCTCTCTCTCTCAAAGAAATAATCTTTAAAAAGTGTGAAAAGACTAGTTCAACATTATTTTACTAAGGTACAAGGGTCACTCAAATGCAGCACTCCTATACATGCAGATCCATGCACGTGGAACAGAATGTTTAGGTAACTCCCTTCCTTCCCACTTCATGTGCTTCATGTATTGATTTACTGCATGTGACATGAGCCATTAAAATAACGCACATCATACTAGATACATTAATAGATATGCTAGCACATATGTTAATACACAACATTCACATAGTTAATAAAATTGCTTGGTTGTTTTTAAATTAAGTTTTATAACAAAGACTATATTTGTAATTCCATATTATTTTCTTATAAAGTAAATAATAAGCCACATGTATATGTCACAGGGCAAGAGTTTACCTAAATTTGTTTACTTTTTCAACTTCTTTCCTATCACTTAGCATATTTTTCCTGGGAAAATGAGAATGGGTTAAATAGGTTTTGCTGGCTTCAATACCAGCTGTGTAGATAGTAGTCAGAAAATCTCAAATTCTGTTTCTCTAAATGTGTAATACTGTAGTAGGCATTCAAGAAATATTTTTTGAATTAGTGTCAAATATGTATTTTTAAAAAGAGCCAAATATCTAAGTAGCAACAAGCACACCTAGTACCCAGATCCTGGTTTCTAAAACCATTCTATAATTAAAGATCCAGGGATCCTTGGAAAAATAGATAATTCTAGGGTTGGAGCAGGAAATATAAATGTGAACCTGCAGCACCTTGTAGTATCAGAAAGTCAGGAACTTCTCAAAACTAAAAACCCCACAATGATGGGGGTACTTCAAAGGGACTTGAGAGCCAACGGAGAAAGTTCCTAATGGTCAAAACAGTTTACAAAAAAAATAGACTACATAGTATTACATTATAACTCAAAACATAAAATCAATATCCATGAGTCTATACCAAAGTAAATAAATAATTGGTTTAATAAAGAAATGGCAAGAATAGAAAAATCTCCACTGCAGAATTCATGTAGCTACTATGCCTTCAAAGAGGTAAAGCATAACTCCCCACTTGTTTAAGTCTAGTGACGTCCTTCCAGAGAGTACAGTATAGAAAGTGGGGGGGGGGGATAATAATTTAAAGGGGAGGAAGCTGAAAAATACAACCTCAGCCAGGTGATCAATGTTAACATTACCCGTGTAAGTCATACTGACAATATACATCCTTACTATGATACTCTGAGAAAAGCACTATACTTCTGTGTGTCTTCCTTCCAGAAACTCATAATACCAAATCTAACTATAAGACGAATATCAGAAAAATCTAAATTGAGGGCCATTCTACAAAGTACTTGACCAATATTCCTCAAAAGTGTCAAGGTCATCAAAAACAAGGAGAATCTGTGAAACTGTCAAAGCCAAGAGGAGCCTAAGTAGACATGACTGCAAATATACTGTGATATCCTGAGGTGGGAGGAGTTCCTGGAACAGAAAAGAATAACAGATAAAAATGAAGGTCTTTACTTAAAATACTGAAAATATGGACTTTAGTTAACAATAATATGTTCATTAATTGTGGCTCATTAATAATGTTTCATTAATTGTGATTAATGTTCCATATTAACATCAAATATTAACAATAGATTAAACAGGATGTGAGTATCTATACCATGTAGGCAACTTTCCTATAAATTTAAACCTATTCTGAAGTTTAAAAAAAGAACAAAATTAAATTTTATTCCTTTATACAATTCAACTGATAGTGAATAGCTGTATCGTAACCTAAAAACCAAAATCCTTTATTAAAATTCTTTTATTCTTTCTCCTTTGCTGAAGATAATTAAACAAATGTTTAATCACATTATTCTTTCACATACTGATTAGAAATTCTCTCCTTAAATTTGGTAAAGACATTTTTATTTTGACCCCTTACCTCAAAAGTCATCAAAAAGTAGATTAAAAAAGAGGAAAAAAATTTATCTTCAATAAAGCAAATGTAATTTAACGTTTTACAAGTGGAACCCAAGTGTTTAATCTGAAAGCATCTCTGCTGGTGTCTTTGCTGTTCACTCCTGAGGCCAAGTTACTCGTGTCTGCTTGTGTGGGAATGCAGACAGATCCCATGGTCATTCTCAGATAATGAGAAGTTCTCTGATACCTTTAGTGAAACAAAAAAGAAACTGTCTCATTTTAGCAATTAATTTCTTTACCTCAGTTTAGTGAAAAGTTTGGTCTTCATCCCAAGTTAAATTTTCTCCCGTCTGGCGAACCTAAGCCAGGTGTAGGGAGGCACCTATAATGATAAAGGTTAAGAAGACGTTCTTCTCTCCATTTTTGCCTTGGTTTTTCTCTTCTCTTTCCTTTTCTCACTCTCCATGTTTTCTGCCTCTGTGGGTTGGAGCAAAGGAGAGAGAGGAAAATAACTGGTCAACAAAAATATGAGTAGACTAGTTCTGTCTAGGGCAGGCACTCTCTGGGCCTGGCAAGTATTTAAAACTGACTCAATCTAAGAGGGCATTTTCAAGGATCTTGGTTGAGGTCACATTTCTTCTTCTTCTTCTTCTTTTTTTCTATGTTTTTGTTTTATTTTTGAGAGAGAGAGACAGAGCACAAGTGGGGAAGGGGCAGAGATAGAGGGAGACACAGAATCTGAAGCAGGCTCCAGGCTCTGAGCTACCAGCACAAAGCCTGACATGGGGCTCAAACCCACTAACAGTGAGATCATGACCTGAGCCAAAGTTGAATGCCAACCAACTAAGCCACACAGGCATCCCGGATCACAACATTTCTGAAGACCTCTTGTCTACCACTCTCTTGATTTAAAAAATAAAAAATGCATTTCTCCTCTAATTACTAACAACATTCCTCAGCACTGTGCATCCTCTAGTCCTGCCTGCTAAGTCCTTTTCACCTCATAGGCAGGCGCCTTGAACCAGGTCTAAGAAAAGTCATGCTCTGTCTCTCATTTATGGGCCCACATCTGGCCCGTGGAGTCACTCAAATATCTCTGGCTCTGGTCCCATACTTTGTACCATGCAATTCTCTCATTCATGTGCCCCGCTCTTAGAGTGGCCTGCAAGAGTTCTCTTCCCTTCAGATTTCTTAAGGTGTGTGTCAGACATAAGCCCCTGGGTGGAGCAAGTTCCAGAAGATATCAGAGGACCAGATGAATCTCCTTTCCTTAGGCTTAGAGTGAGGGATAGGTCCTCCTTCCTCATGGTTACTAAGGGAGAGGTGGCAAAACAAACGATTAGCTCCTTAAAGTGTCTCCTCTTCCTAAAACTGTTTTTTATTGTCCTTTCTAATTGTTTTGAAGGCCAACAGTGGGTTTCCAGCTAGGGGTTGAAAAATACTGCATTTTTGACTACACCTCCTTTGTACGTCCTACTGGTGGCTGCGTGCTTCACTTTGCAGTGTGCTATTTTTTGCCTCGGGGGCCTTGGCTAAAATCAACAATCAAATGGTTCTTTTTGTGCACACTCTTCTAAAAGGAGACAAACATAACTGCCAGGCCCACCTGCCAGACGGTATGAAATCTGGACCATAATAAAGGAGGAAGTCGACTTAACCCTAAGCAGGAAATGGAATTTTCTAATCATAAGTAGTACAGTTCTAAAGAAGCCTAACCAATTGTCCTTTTTTTCAGAACAAGTGGTAGGGATGTGGGTTAAGAGTCTATGGAGAGATCCAGATTCACACAAAATGTAGCAAAGGAGGAGAAACTAAAGGGCTAATTATACTCTCAAACCATTTCAGCTGTTCACAGCTGATCGTTAGGCTGAAGTCTTTTATGTCTTAACTAGCACCATAGAAGCAACCCAAATGTTAATAATAATCCTAACACAGTTTTTACTATATGACAGGTATTCTCTAAGTGAATTTACATGTACCAACTTGTTCAATTCTCATAGCAACCCTATGAGATGGCCATTGTTGTTAGAGCTCACCTGAGTCACAGAAACCATAAGCAGTTTGCACAAGGTTATCCCTGTGCAGTGTTGGAGCTAAGATTTTAAATCAGGCAGCCAGGCCCCAGAGACTAACTTTTTTTTTTTTCCAAATAGTTTATTGTCAAATTAGTTTCCACATAACACCCAGTGCTCATCCCCACAAGTGCCCTCAGTCCTCAGTTTTTGTCAGCATTCAAGAGTCTCTCATGGTTTGCCTCTCTCCCTTTCCCCCACCATTTCCCCCCTTCTTCTCCCGGTTGGTCCTCTGTTAAGTTCCTCCTAATCCTCCTATACGTGCACACATATGATATTTGTCCTTCTCTGCCTGACTTATTTCGCTCAGCATAACACCCTCAAGGTCCATCCATGTTGCTACACATGGCCAGATTTCATTCTTTCTCATTGCCATGTAGTATTCCATGGTATAGATAAACCACATTTTCTTGATCCATTCATTAGTTGATGGACACTTAGGCTCTTTCCATGTTTTAGCTATTGTGGAGAGTGCTGCTATGAACATTGGGGTACATGTGCTCCTATGCCTCAGCATTTCTGTATCCCTTGGGTAAATTCCTAGCAGTGCTATTGCTGGGTCATAGGGGAGTTCTATTGTTAGTTTCCTGAGGAACCTCCACACTGTTTTCCAGAGGGGCTGTACCAGTTTACATTCCCACCAACAGTGTAGGAGGGTGCCCGTTTCTCCACATCCTCGCCAGCATCTAGAGTTCTCCGATGTGCTCATTTTAGCCACTCTGACTGGCGTGAAGTGGTACCCAGAGACTAACTTTTAATCTTGACTCTAATGCTATGGTTCTTTGAGACTGGAGGAATTTAATCAAACCATTTGATTTTTTTTTTATTTTAATATTTTAGAGAATGAGAGAACACATGAGCAGGAGAGGGACAGAGAGAGAGAGACAGAGAGAGACAGAGAGAGAGAGAGAATCCTGAGCAGACTCCTGTGGAGCTCAACACAGGGCTTGATCTCATGACCCTGAGATCATGACCCAAGCTGAAATCAAGAGTCAAATGCTCCGGGCACCTGGGTGGCTCAGTTGGTTAAGTGTTTGATTTCAGCTCAGGTCATGATCTCATGGTTGGATGAGTTCGAGCCCCACGTCAGGCTCTGTGCTGCCAGCTTAGAGCCTGGAGCCTGCTTTGGATTCTGTGTCTCCCTCTCACTCTGCCCCTCCCCTGCTCACACTCTGTCTCTCTCTATGTCTCAAAAATAAATAAGCATTAAGAAAATTAAAAAAGAAGAGTCAGACACTCAGCCAACTGAGCCACCCAGGTACCCCAGTTTTTTTTTTTTTTAATTGCTCCGCTAATAGTTTACAGATACTAAAATTTAAGTAAATGAAATCAAGTTTCAGCCAGTAGTTCTGGAGTTCTTGACACTATCATAGCTACTCTGGAAGAATACAAACATGAGTAAGACATAGCCTCTGTTCTCAAAGAACTTAGACTTGAATTGAAGGTCAGTGGTGAATAAGAAAGAATAGATGTACCTTGATCTCCATTGTAGCATGAGATTTTTTTAAAAATGTGCACAAGATTTTATAAATACCATAAGACAAGTCAACAGGGTGACAAAATACGGTAAAATGAACACCTCTTGTTGGTCTAGTGCTCACATACAGCAGGTGCCTACTCAATATCCATTGACTAAGTGATGTATGCAGTTCAGAGTAGAAGAGCAACACTCAGTCAAGGCTACTATGGAAAGATTTCATGGGATCTAATTGTCTATTTCCTTTAATCTTCCTAGTCCTACAAGGAAACTGTTGTGCTCTTATTTTTTCATGAGGATATTAAAGTACAGACCACTTAACGCCTTGCCCAAGTTTACATGAGTTTGAGGAAGCAGAACTGAGTTTTCCTCTCCATCTACACAAAGCCCAGTCTCTTTTTCCACTGGGCTGCCCTGTGGGCAAGAGGGAGGCCATCTTTGGGGAAGGTAACAATAGAAGCAAAGTACAGGCATCTGTGAAGGGCTGAGCAGGTTTGCAAAACAGTTGGAGCTGAGAAGGCATGGAGTTTGGGAGCAGCGAGATGGAAATGAGGTCCCACAAGCAGGTAGGGCCTGGACAGAGTCACTGTGGCAGACAGCTTGAGGACTTGACATTGTGAACTGTGGGGAGTCACTGAAGGTGTATGGACAGGAGGCAACGTGGATCTAGAAGATGTCAACTGGATAAAGTGGAGAATCCATCCAAGAGAGAGAAATAAGAGGCACAGAGAAGGCTACTCCAACAGCCACATTCTCGTAGTGAACACTAGTGGTCATTAAAAAAAGCAGCAGCAGCATCTTAGTAATAGTTTAGCTGTACAAAGACCAAAGCTTTGCACAAAGCCATACAAAGGCAAATGATAAATGCATTATAAAGATGAGCCTTTGACAAAAGCAACAGGCATCTCTAGTGCTAAGTCAGAGCAGAATAATAAATACTTGCTATGTTCTGAGGTGGGACAGGGAGTCATACATGTATGTCTTTGAGAATTGTAGCCCTACTGTGATATAGACAAATGGGAGGGGGGAAGCACAACAGTTACAATTTTCTATAATTACTTGAACATAGAAACATAGTAACAGCAATTTGCCCCTCATTCTTCTTTTGTACATGTCAGTGCCTGAGGTTCAAGAGTTTAGCAGAGCGAAGGAAAAGATTGCAATTCCAATGACAGGGGCCAAGGGAGAGCCCTACATGCCTGATTACATCCAGCATGTTTGGCCCATTTGCTTGTTTCTGTTTTCTCCCCACCTCAAGTGTCCTTGAGGACAAAGCTGAGCCCTGCATTTCCTTTGTATCTTCCACAGGGCTGGAAGCACAGCAAGAGCTTAATAAATGCTTCTTCAAAGGGGATAATAAACCACAGATAAAAAAGAAGTTAACAGTAAAAAGGACAGTATGACATTTTAGAGCATGAGTAACATTTACATAAAAGGGGTCTTATTCTCTCCTTGTCAGAAAAATGTCCCCAAACTGTCACTTACATATGGCTAGGATACTCAGAGGCAAGAATATTTAATGGCTTGGACTGTGAGAGAAAGGCAAATCCTCTGTCCCCCCTTTCTGAAAGAGGCACATTTGCCAGTGGAGGAGGGGAGAATGAGGAAAAGTAGAAAAGGCTTCTTTCTCTTCTTTACATGGTGCTTGACGGAAGCAGACAGAAGGAGGTGTTTGCAACTTCATTCTAGATGCACTGATCATTTAACAAGTGGTCTTTTACCAATGCTCAGGAACTTCCTGTGCATAGGTAGAAATATTATAATACATTTTTTATACAGAGATTCATCACACAAATCTGGAACTTTTCCAATGTCATATAAATTGTTAAATTCCTTCCCAAATATGCCCACATATCATCTGTCTTCCAGTTGGACACTATTATTTTGGAACTCATGTTGCCAATAAATGGTTTTCCATATAGATTTACAGAAATGTTTTCTGAAGGTGTCTGATGTCTTTGAATATTATTTATTCTAGCAAATATTCATGGAGTGCCTACTTTCTGTCAAGTACTGTGCCACATGTTGAGAATCAAAAATATTTTCAGACTCAGTCCCTACCTAAAATAATTCAGTTCAGTGGGAGAGACTGACACATATCAGAGAACCATTGAACAACATGGCAAGCACAGTAATTTCACAGATAATCATAATGGTAATCAGGAGAAAAGCCTAACCGGATCTGAGTGGACTCAGGGTGCGGGGGGTCAGGGAAGATTTCTAGAGCTCACAATACCTGAATAGATTGTTTAAATGGTGGAATCTTAAAAAAAAAAAAAAAAAAAAAAAAGAGGCAAATGAAAAGAAGTGATGAGCATGGAGTTATGTTATGAGCAGTAAGAAAATCAAACAAAGACTAGCATGGAGGTAGGAAACAACATGGCATATACATGGCATTTTTGCCAAAATACATGTATTTCAGGGCAGCTGGGACAATCACTAGGCAAGGAACAGAAGGAGGAGAAACCAGAGGCAACTCAAGCCACACACAAAGGATCTTGAGAGTCTTGCTAATGGGCTGGGACTTTATCCTATTAGGTATGGACTAATTCAATGGAGATTTTCAAATAGGCTAATTATATGATCCAATTTGTTTTTAAATAAGTCCCTCTAGCATTAAGAGTTTGTGGAACATTTGAAAAGGACAGGAATGAAAGTGGTGAGATTAGTTTCTAAGTAGTTGTTGAGGTTACACATGATGTGGGCAGTGAGTAAAGGGATGGACAAGAGGAGATCAGAGAAAAGTTTAAGTAAAAGCAATGGAAATTGGTGGCTAACCTGAATTGGGATTAGAGAGATGGAGAAGTCAAGGCTTCAAGGTAGATGCTAAAACCATAACTACAGAAGGAGAGGATGGGGGGTTGTATTTGAGGTCACTCTGGGAGTTGGGTAAATGGATATGAAGTTTGGAGCAGATTCTAGGCTGGAGATATAATCTGGAGTCAGCTAACCACTTCTGCTTGTGACCTTCCATAAATATCCTGCTTGCAAACACTGTGCAAATTCACTCTTCTTACTTGCAAAATGGCATATGTCTGGCTCACAACGACACTCATACTTAGTTCTCTTGGGGGCTTATGAGAGTGTGAGACTCTTTAACAATACAAATCCTGAAAGAAATGCCCATTAATAAAGAAAACAGTAACTTTCTCATGCACTTATTAGGAGAAAAGAGTCTGAAGATGTGATGATCATAGAGGTGTCCCTATTTCTCTAAAACTCAATGTCAGATAGGGTTAATCATGGTTTTACAGACTACTTCCCAGGATGTTGATAGAATCAAGGAAAATAGTGCAATCTCAAAGGCTAAAAAGGCTTCTACTGTTGACAGACTTAAAAATAACAAGATATTTCATAGTTTTGACTTGGACATCTAGCTGTTTACAAATCCTTAATTTCTTTTATAAACTAGATGAGAATATTATATCAACGAAATTGAAACTAGGAAAAGAATTAAATCTGCAGCAGCTTTCTGTCATGTATTCAGAGCCCCAAGTTTCATTAGGCAGTAAGTGTGTCCTCGGGGAATCTCCATTAAGTTGTCAGTGACACTGTATATAGAACTCCAGATAAGAGTCTGGGTTTCTATAACATTGGAGCATTGAACTAATTCAATTGTAAGAGCAAAATTGTAAGGGACTAAATGGATTTGAAGGATAGAAAAAAGAAAAATTAGATAAGCATCCAGACTTATGATATGAACAATCATTATTACCAAGAACATGAGAGATGCAAACTTAGGAAAAACAACCTTTGTCACTGGGAATGGATAACATGGTTGTCCAATGTTAAAGCCACATGGAATGAAGTTAGCATTCAATTGATTCCACTCAGTCTTATCATACACATAATCATCCAACCTGCCACTCTACAAAACACCTCACTAATTTTCTCTAGTTTTCCATGGAGTCAATGGAGGTTTTATTTACTTATTTCATTTTTGCACTTACTTTATTTTTTATTTTTATTTTTTTACAAATAGTTTATTGTCAAATTAGTTTCCACATAACACTCAGTGCTCATCCCCACAAGTGTCCTCCTCCATGCCCATCCCCCCCCCCACATCCATCAGTCCTCAGTTTTTGTCAGCATTCAAGAGTCTCTCATGGTTTGCCTCTCTCCCTTTCCCCCACCATTTCCGCCCTTCTTCTCCCCCTTGTTCCTCCGTCAAGTTCCTCCTAATCCTCCTATACGTGCAAACATATGATATTTGTCCTTCTCTGCCTGACTTATTTCGCTCAGCATAACACCCTCAAGGTCCATCCATGTTGCTACACATGGCCAGATTTCATTGTTTCTCATTGCCATGTAGTATTCCATGGTATAGATAAGCCACATCTTCTTGATCCATTCATCTGTTGATGGACACTTAGGCTCTTTCCATGTTTTAGCTATTGTGGAGAGTGCTGCTATGAACATTGGGGTACATGTGCTCCTATGCATCAGCATTTCTGTATCTCTCAGGTAAATTCCTAGCATGCACTTACTTTAAACACACGGTCACTACTATGCCCTCTGTGTTTTTCTGCATCTGTATTGTGTTGGCTTCTACTTTAAGCTGCCCTTAGTATGTTTCACAAAGTGTAGGCTCTCTACAGAAGGCTCTTTCCTTGCAGAGCAAGGATGAGGGAGAGAGGATTTTGTGGCCAAGTAAAAATGGGAAATACTGTATTCCGAATTTTCCTCTTCGAGTTCATATTTCAAAATGAACACTAGCAGACTAAAGGAAAGACTCTGGAAAAATGAAAACTGCTTAACCTTTTAAATCCAGGCTTAAACTTGTTTGGTCACACACCCTTTCTCTTGGAACAACTTGTAACCTGCCTCAGAAACCATTGTTCCAGTAGATTTACTCTGGGAAATAACCCCAGAGAATGGAAGCCTCACACTAAACGTTAATAAATAGGAACTGGATAAATGTTTTAATATAATTCTGTCTGTTCTTCTGTTTGTATCTAGAGGACAGAGGAATGATAATAAAGAAACCTGAGTTCCATCCCTGAATGTGTAGCATTAAGCATATTATTTTACTTCTCTCTTCCTCATGGGGTAATGTTGTGACTACAATGAGTCAATACATATTCAAATATTCTGGGAAATAACAGATGTTATTTATTAAGTGCTCATTGTGTGCCAGTATTATGCTAAAAACTCTAAAAAATCACTTTTAAAATTCTCATGATGACACATGAGAACCAAGCTTTGCATCTCTTATATTCTTGGTAATGATTGTTCATATTCTAAGTCTGGCAGCTTATCTAATTATTCTTTTTCTTATCCTTTTATTTTATAAGTAATTTTTTTTTTTAATTTATGTATTTATTTTGAGAGAGAAAGACAGAGAGAGCACACGAACGCCCACAAGTGTAAGGCGGTGGCAGAGAGAGAGAGGAGAGAGAATCCCAAGCAGGCTCTGCAGTGTCAGTGCAGAGCCCCATGCAGGGCTTGAACCCACAAACTGTGAGATCATGATCTGAGCCAAAGTCGGTCACTTAACCAACCGAACCACCCAGGTGCTACCTCCCTACCCCTGGTACCATTATTATTGTAATTTTATAGATTTAAAAACTGAGGC
Source organism: Hyaena hyaena (assembly GCF_003009895.1). NCBI lineage: Eukaryota > Metazoa > Chordata > Mammalia > Carnivora > Hyaenidae > Hyaena > Hyaena hyaena. The sequence continues at coordinate 117,083 of NW_024082012.1, read as the reverse complement.
TTACAGAGGTAAGTAATAAACCCAAAGTCAACCAGCTAGAAAATGCACCAGTTTATTTTATTATTTTAAGTTTTTATTTAAATTCAAGTTAGTGAACATACAATGTAATATTAATTTCATGTGTACAAGACAGTGATTCAACACTTACATACAACACCCTGTGCTCATTACAACAAGTGCACTCCTTAATCCCCATCACCTATTTAACCATACCCCTACCCACTTCCCTTTTGGTAACCATCAGTTTGTTCTCCATAGTTGAGTCTGTTTCTTGGTTTTCCTTTCTCTTTTCTTTCCCCTGTGATAATTTGTTTTGTTTCTTAAATTCCACATACGAGAGAAATCATACGGTATTTGTCTTTTTCTGACTGACTTATTTTGCTTAGCATAATACTAACTCCATCCACCTTGTTGCAAACGGCAAGATTTCATTCTTTTCATGGCTGATATCATTCCATTGTGTGTGTGTGTGTGTGTGTGTGTGTACATACATATACCACGTCTTCTTTATCTATTCATTAATCAATGGACATTTGGGCTCTTTCTCTAATTTGGCTAGTGTAGATAATGCTGCTGTAAACATCAGACTGAAATGCACCAGGAGTTTAAACCCAGTCTGTTTGACCGTAGCCACTACTGATATCCAGGCTTGTGGCTTAGGGAAAAGGCAACATAATTATTTCTGTATTCCATGTATTTCATTTTGAATTCCCTCCATGAAATAACTTACCATTTAAGATGATGTTTTGCCTCACTGAGGGAGAGAAGAGCAAGGTTTTGTCTTCCCGGGCCGACGCTCTGCTGTCCGCTTTGTCTCAGGAGCAGTCAGTGCTGGGTGGAAGAGGTGCAGAGGGTGGGGTAGGAGAGTTAGCACTGGCAATGCTGCTATAGGCCTAAGATGCCACCATGCTCCCAATGTTAAATGAGCAACATACCAACACTAGTGCTGAAATTTGTGAGAAAAACATGGTTTAAGAGAGCCCAATAAAATATAGACATTCATCACAAAGCTGAAGGTATTTTTCATTATCCCATGATCACTGGCCAGCAAGGACCATAAAAGATTATTCAGTGTATTTCATCCTCTCTACCATCCCAAAGCCATGGTTGTGAGAGTGAAGCTAAATGGGGTTTGTTGCAGTGATAAAAGCGGAGCTAGGAAGGATGACAGAATTGTGTTTTCATTGACTCAAACAGTATTTGCTGAGTGCCTATGGTTCTAGGTTTTAGGAATACAGAAAAGGAACCAAGTCATGGAATTTATATTTTTTTGATGGGTGGGATTATTGATCTTAACAGGATTGTTGCATCTAATTATATCTCCACTAATCATCATGTGACTTGCCTCTATTCCTGAGAAAGGAGTATGTATTCTACTTGGCTCTTTGACTTTGTGCTTGGGAATTTAAGCACAGGTGACTGTCATATCTGAGCAGAATTTTTTAAAAAGTTAATATTTATTTATTTTTGAGAGAGAGAGCACAAGTTGGAGAGGGGCAGGAAGAGGGAGACAGAGGATCCAAGCAGGTTAGGCACTGTGAGGGCTCCAACTCAAGGACCATGAGATCATGACCTGAGCCAAAATCAAGTGTTAGCCACTCAACTGACTGAGCCAACCAGGCGCCCTAAGCAGAATTTTTAAATGAGATAGCCCAATTTGTCTCCACCTCCTCTTGTATTCCTGCTCTTTACCATAAGAGCAGTTTATCTTAGAGAAGGAACGTTTTTCAATTTGAGTCCTGAAGTAGAAGTAAGACTAGCTGAGCCTGGGTGTGCTCAGGAGAACCCAAAAGAGCTGCAGCCTCCCCACAACCATCATGTGACATAAGCAAGGGATAAATGCTTGTTGTTGAAGCCGCTGAAATATTGAAGTCATTTGTTGCTGCAGCAAACACTGACTGATACAGGTACTATTTTGGGATACAACAATATATAAACATATAATATGTCAAGTAGTAAAAGTTTTATACAAAAATTTAAGCAGAATAAAGTGAATAGAATAATGGTTTGGAGATGGAGTTTGCTATCTTATTAAAGTAGTTCAGTGGAGGCTTCTCTGGCAGAGTTGCATCTGATCAGAGGTCTGAAGGAAAAGAAGCCAGGAAATATGCATGTAATTGCAAGAAAAACCTTTCAGACACAGGGAACATTAAAACAAAAGCTCTTTGGAGATCAGAAATATAGAGGTTGAGTATAATTTGACTAATTTTCAGATGTAACAGGATACCCATCTATCGATGATCTCGAGCATCTATAGATGTGAAATTGTGTGAGAAGTCAGAGTTGGAAGACATTATAGGATTATAGGATTTTATTTCTGGAAAGACTTCGGAGATCATCATCTAACATCCTCATTTTGTAGAAGAAGAAATTGAAACTCAGAGAAGGAGAAAGATTTGCCTAAAATCACACAAGCATAAAGATCTTGAATTAGATTTTCTGACTTAAAATCTAAGTAAGAGCAGGCATGCATGATAAAAACCCACAGCTTAGCAATTTATCCATGAAGAGATACAACAGCCAGAGGCTGGGAGGAAGCTGGTGGTGCTCCCTACACCATTAGCTGAATTCACTAACAACACACTTAATTCCCCAAGATAAAGCTGTGTTGAACTCAGTTGTCACCACTGACACAACCATAGCTATTTTTAAGATAACTGAAATTTTAAATGATTGAACCATCCCAAAATCTATTTGATTAGTAAGTTTCCCTACTTCTGCCATTATTACATATTTCTGGAGAATCAGTATATAAACTTATTTCATAAGGGCATTAGAGAAAATATAGTTGATCTGAGAAAATAATCTTACGATGGACAGAGAGCCCTTTAAAATATGATCTAAAACTGTAAATCGTAAAAGAAGCATTGATACATTTCATGACTTTCAGATTTTAAGCTTATGTATCAAAATAAATTATAACAAAAGTAAAAACAAAATATGGGAAAAACATTTACAACTCAGTTGACAGAAAAAAAAAGCTACTTTGTTTAACATTAAAAAAATTTAAATGAAGATTAAGAAATAAACAACTTGATAAGTTGTTTCTTGATAAGAAAAGGAGACATAAATAGACATTTCATAGGAAAAGACATAACATGCTCAAAACATGTAAATGTTCATCTACTCCCATCATTTAGCAAAGAGAATATTAGAACATAGAAAAATATTTTTTTTTTATGTCTCAAAGGTAAAACTTAAAACTGTGAGGCCTCACCGCTAGGGAGACTGCAGGCACCCAGACACCTTCACACATGGTTGGTGGGAGAAGCCAGTAGTAGAATCATTTTGAAGAAACCCTTGGAAATATCCTAAAAATATGAAATGTATGTTCTTGTGGCCCAGAAACTCCACACATAAGAATATGAACCTCAAGGGATGCCTGAGTAGCTCAGTTGGTTAAGCATCTGGTTCTTGATTTCAGCTCAGGTCATGATCAAGATTGAGCCCCACATTGGGCTCTGCACTGACATTGCAGAGACTGCTTGGGATTCTCTCTTTCTCTCTCTCTTTCCTTCTCTCTTCCTCCCTCCCTCTCTCTCTCTGCCCCTAACTCTGCATGCTCTCTCTCATTCTCTCTCTCAAAGTAAATACACATTTTTAAAAAAGAATGTAAACCTCAATATTGATGCTTTGAGCAAATATTTATTGAGTACTTACTATGTACCAAAATCTGTGCTAGGAGCTGGCGACAGAAAAGGAGCAGAGAAGTGTGGTAAGATATGTGGATGTCCTTGTCATCATGCAAGGACACGGTCAGCACATTGTAATGATGTAACAGAACATATTCTGACATAGAAACTAAGAAGCCTAATTTTTAGTTTTGATACAGTGGCCAAATTAATGAGGTAACTTTGCACCCCACAGTTTTTCTTTCAGTTAAGATAATCAGATTTAAATACATTATATCTAGGGTCCTATCTACTTCTAGAATGCTTATGATTTAAAAATCCTCTCTGAAGTTTATGCAGAATGCATATTTCATAAGAGGGGAATGAAGTCTTGCTCTAACCCCAGACACCTCAGATTTATGAGGCTCACCACCTCAAAATGGAATGCTTTCTCAATGATATTCTTCGAGCATAAATTCTACTTAATTGTAAATAATTTAAAACATCATTTATAGTTAAAAAAACACATATGGATAGAGTACCAAAATGACATATGCTTTTGAAATATGCATCAGAAGTTTCCTATTTGCTGTGAATGGCTGTTTCACTCCCCTTAGCCATTGACCTGAATCAGCTAGAGCTCTCTGTGATGAGGGTTATGTATATCTGTGGAAACCTTTCAGAAGTGCTGTGCTAGTCATATTGCTAGCTACTGGCCATAGAGTTTTATGTTGACCTTTTAAAGCCTCATTTTTAAAGTTGATTCTGGCTAATTTTGCCCCTGAATTTTAGTTCCTTAGGAAGAGACTTCCAGCATCTGTTCACAGCCTAACCTTTATTCCAGACTGTTCCCATCCATGGAACAAAGTATATCTTGCCATTTGGCCAGCAGATGGTCATAGTGCTTAGGAAGCAACATTTTTCCACGTCAACTTGCTTCTCTCATCTTTATAGTCCTGACATTCTCCTTGTCAGACAAAGATCCCAGAGTATAGATCCTTTATAACAAACCAGGATCCGGCAAAGTTTACAGGGGATCTATACATGTGGTGCTTTTTTTTCATGTCTATTTTATTTTTCATCTCTCTCTCTCTCTCTCTCTCTCTGTATTTTATTATAGAGAGGGGGAGAGTCTGAATAGGAGGGAGGGGCAGAGGGAGAGAGAGAAAGAGAGAACCTCAAGCAGGCTCCACACTCAGCATGGAACCTGCCATAGGGCTTGAACCCATGACCTTGGGATCATGACCTGAGTTGAAATCAAGAGTCGGATGCTCAACCAGCTAATCACCCAGGGACCCCTCTTTTTCTTTAATATAAGATTTCCCCTTTATTTAGTAAGCCATGTCCCCAGGGATTAAATTTCTTCCTCCATTAATTATGATTTATAAACTTTCCCCATCTATTAGGGTCATTTCTTTTTGGCACTAAAATTTTCTTTCTATTACAGCAAAGAGCTGGTCAAGGAAATAAAAAGCAGAAGAGCTCCTCTTTCAGGTGACAGATATAAAACTTTACTATTACTTTTTAAGTTTATTTTAGGTTTTTTTCCTGTTTATTTTATTTTTTGAGAAACAGAGCATGAGCAGGGGAGGGGGAGAAAGGGAGAGAGACACAGAATATGAAGCAGGCTCCAAGCTGTCAGCACAGAGCCCAACACAGGACTCAAACCCACGAACTGTGAGATCATGACCTGAGCCAAAGTTGGGTGCTTAACCGAATGAGCCCCAATTACTTTTGAAATTGTAAAGGTAATTTCCCAAACCAAAATTAGTCACAAACTTTCAGAATTTTATAGGCTTTTATTTCAAAAATACAGTGGAAATATGAACAGAAAATTAAACTAGTTATATTTACCATTAACCAGAATTTTAATCCTTTCATATTATAAATGAAATACATTGAGAAAATGTTATAAAATACAAATGTATAATTTAATAAATTATTGTCATTAGCTATGAAATATCTGTGATTTTATACTACTAGCAAATTAAGTTTAGTCAGCCTTAGTTTCATAAATGGGGTTAGAAGTCCAGACACTCCTGGTTCAGAGACAAAGGACTTTATTATTTGGGCGCAGTGGGCAGCAAGAATCCTGTTGATTCCCCTTCCCGTGAGGCTAAAGTGGAATGCCCCAGATGGATGCTGACCACATAGTGGATTTGCATCAACACTGAAGGACTGCAAGCTTAAGAAACCTCAGCCTCAGGGTGCCTGGGTGGCTCAGCTGGTTGAGCGCCAGACTTTGTCTCAGGTCATGATCTCACAGTCTGTGTGTTCATTGGGCTCTGTGCTGACAGCCCAGACCCTGCAGCCTGCTTTGGATTCTGTGTCTTCTTCTTTCTGCTCCTCTTCCACTCACATTCTTTCTCTCTCTCTCTCTCCCTCTCTCTTTCCCTCAAAAATAAACAAACATTAAAAACAAAACAAACAAAAAAAAAAAACCCAGCAACCTCAGCCTCAATCTGTTTGCCTGTCTTTTGTTCTGAAAAGAAATTTTATCTTTGTATGACGAACTTCAAACAAACCTGCCCACTGGTCCAGGGAGAGATACTTCCCTAATCTTCCAAAGGAGTCCTCTACGTGGTTATTTTGGAAGATAGAGTCTGGAGCAAAATCTGTCAGTGCCTCCATTCACAAGACATATATAAATGTGAGAGACCCATAGAGAACTGTCTCCAAACAATTATTACAAGGCAATCACTCATTTAAGCACCATCCGGGTCAAGAAATTGAATATGGACAACATGCTGGCAGCCTCACACTTGCTTTTTCTAAACACAACCCACTCTGTCCACTAAAAGTAATCCTGACTTTTACAATAATTACTTCTTTGCTTTTCTTCATACTACCATAACTGTGAAAGGAAGACACAGACACAAATGAATTGTGAAGAGAAAAGGATTTTTACTTGCAAACTTTGCTCACCAAATTTAAAAAATTCATCAGGAAGTAAAAGGAGAAGACCCAATGTTGCATGGTGACAGACGGTGACTTCACTCATTATGGTGAGTAGTAAGTAGTGTATGGAGTTGTTGATTCAATATGTTGTACACCAGAAACTAATATTATAAGATAATTATACTTCAATTTAAAAAATAAAGTTAAAATAATTAAAAATAAACAAATAATTAAAAAGGTGAAAGACTTTCTCCCAAACAAGAGCCCTGGGCTAGTGGGATTTCCAGGGGAATCTTACCAGACATTTAAAGAAGAGTTAATATCTATTCTTCTCAAACTGTTCCAAAAAAAGAAATGGAAGGAAAGCTTCCAAACTCATTCTATGAGGCCAGCATTACCTTGATTCCAAAGCAGACAAAGACCACACTAAAAAGGAGAATTACAGGCCAATATCCTTGATGAACTTAGATGCAAAAATTCTCAACAAGATACTAACAAATCAAATTCAACAATACATTAAAAGAATTATTTGCCATGATCAAGTGGGATTTATTCCTGAGCTACGGGGCTGGTTCAATATGCATAAATAAATCAATGCAATACACTACATTAATAAAAAAATGACAAGAACCTTATGATCCTCTCAATAGATGCAGAAAAAGCACTTGACAAAATACAGCATCCTTTCTTGATAAAAACCCTCAAGAAGGTAGAGATAGAAGGAATATACTGTACCTCAAAACCATAAAGGTCATGTATGAAAGACCCACAGCTAATATCCTCAATGGGGAAAAACCTGTGAGTTTTCCCCTAAGGTCAGGAACATGACAGCGATGTCCAGTCTCACCACTGTTGTTCAACATAGTACTGGAAGTCCTAGCTCATCAATCAGAAAACAAAAAGAAATAAAAAGCATACAAATTGGCAAAAAAAAAGAAGCCAAACTTTCACTCTTTGCAGATGACATGATACTCTACATCAGAATCCCAAAAGACTCCACCAAAAAACTACTAGAATTGATATGGGAATTCAGCAAAGTCACTGAATAAAAATCAACATACATAAATTGGTTGCCTTTCTATATGCCAATAATGAAGCAGCAGAAAAAGAAATCAAGGAATTGACCCCATTTATAATTGTACCCAAAACCATAAGATACATAGCAATAAACCTAACCAAAGAGGTATAAGATCTGTATGCTGAAAACTATAGAAAGCTTATGAAAGAAATTGAAAAAGACACAAAGAAATTTTAAAAATCCCATGCTCATGTATCAGGAGAACAAATATTGTTAAAATGTCTATACTACTCAAAGCAATGTACACATTCATTGCAATCCCTATCAAAATTAACACCAGCATTCTACACAGAGTTAGAACAAACAATTCTAAAATCTGTATGGATCCACAAGAGACTTCAAGTAGCCAAAGCAATTCTGAAAAGGAAAACCAAAGCTAGAGGCATCACAGTTCTGGATTAGGCTGTATTACAAAGCTGTAACCATCAAGAAGGTATGATACTGCCACACACACACACACACACACACACACACACATGCACACACTCACACACACACACAAACAACAACCAAAAAAAAAAAAAAAAAACCCTCATAGATCAATGGAACAGAAAAGAGAATCCAGAAATGGATCCACAAATGTATGGCCAACCAATCCTTGACAAATCAGGAAAGAGTACTCAATTGGAAAAAGAGAGTCTCTTCAATAAATAGTGCTGGGAAAACTGGAGAGTGACATGCAGAAGAATGAAACTGGACCACTTTCCTACATCATACACAAAAATAAATTCAAAATGGATGAAAGACATAAATGTGAGACAGGAAACTATCAAGATTTTAGAGGATCAATCAGGCAGCAACCTCTTTGACCTCAGCCTCAGCAACTTCTTACTAGCCATGTCACAGGAGGCAAGGGAAATAAAAGCAAAATAACTATTGGGACCTCAATATAAAAAAGCTTTGGCACAGTGAAGGAAATAACAAAACAAAAAGGCAACCAATGAATGGGGAGAAGATATGTGCAAATGACATATTGGATAAAAACTTAGTATCCAAAACCTATAAAGAACTTATCAAACTCAACACCCAAAAAACAAATAATCCAGTAAGGAAATGGGCAAAAGATATGAACAGACACTTTTCCAAAGAATACATCCAGATGGCTAACAGACACATGAAAAGATGCTCAACATCACTCATCATCAGAGTGAGAAATACAAATCAAAACCACAATGAAATACTTCTCTTCAAACCTTCTCCAGCTTACTGTACACTCTTCTACCATCTTCTGTCACACTCTGGCACCAAGCAATTTTTTAATATTAAGATAAAGTTATTCTCTTTTTTCTTGTACCATTTAAATGTATGTCCCCCAAACATAATAGATTGGTTTTATCAACTTAAAACTTCTATAAATGAAGGTATACAGATATATATTCTCTTGTCTCTGGCTCCTTCTACTAAGCTAGGTTTGTAAGATTCATACATGTTGTTGTACATCGCTGAAGTTCATTCATTTTCATTATATTCATTACATTCACTATGTGTCCATACCAAAATGTATCCATTCTATTGTTGGTGGGTACTCAGGCAGTTTTTAGTTTTTGGCATTTAGGAGCAATGCTGCTATAAACATTCTTGAAAATGTATCCTGGAGCACAAACACCTGAGTTTCTCCAGGTTATGTCCGTACCTAGAGGTGGAATTCCTGGGCCATGAGTATATGCATCTTCCACTTTACTAGTTCAGACCAAATTGTTTCACTAAGTGCTGATACCACTTTAACTCCTGCCAACAGTGTCGGACAGTTTCTGTTGCTTGACACTCTCAACACTTAATATTTTCAGACCTTTAATTTGAATTTTGAAAGGCAGTGGCAATGGTTATAACTTCTGCGTGACTCTTTTATATCTTAGATCACTCACCCCTCACTAGAAACTTAGACGCTCCCTTCCCTCCTACTCAGCTCCTCCACAAACCTGATCCCCCAATCCCATCATCCTGGCCACTGCCTATCCTGATTCTGACTCTTTCTCTCCCCATTCTTTGCTTTCATCTTTCCCCCTGAGTGACTGTTTCTGGAGTCTTCTTTTCAGTTGAACCTTCTCTTCCAATTGATCACTTTACCTAACTCCATCTCTTTCCAACAGCTACCATTTATTGTACCAATTATAGGCTTTGTTCTCTTCTTAATTTCAAGTGGCAAGTAAGTATGGCCCATTTCATGTCCCCAAAATATCTCTGTATTAGAAACACTAGTTGTGATGTTATCAGTCATATTCATTATCCTTCTAACGGGAATAGCCTCTGCCCTGCCTCTTAGGCTGTTGTGTTTTTTTAATTAATTATGTGACTTGTATGATTCTTCCTCTAGTCACAGCACATTGAACCAGTGTGATAGTTGACTCAAGGTCAGTCAGTCCATGAATGGTCCAGCAACCAAGACACAGCTCTGCAAGAAAAGATGAAACAGGCCAATTTGATTCTTCTCTTAGAAATTTTAATAGGGAAAATGAATTGAGAATGAGGAATTAATCAGTAGAAACAGGAAATGAAAAAGAATTTAGAAAAGTCATAGTGGTCTAGGTATAAACCAGAGGTAAGGGGAAATAGAAATTATAAATAGACATTGAAAAAGAAAGAAGAGGTTGAGGGCAACTGGTGGTAGTAGATGATAAAGCAGTAGACATTACTTATGGAGCACAGCATGGCTTTAATTCCTATGGGCCCAGGAGGCCCTTGGACCTGGTTCCAGTTATTGTGAGGCCTGGCTGTGATTATGTTCCTGGATGTCTGTGAGGAATCTTTCTTGATTTTTGCCCTATCTCTAGCCACCTGTTAAACTTTCTCATTACTTGAGGTAAGTTGAGAGAATTTCCTCTGTATATTGTAAGCAGAAAGAGTTGATCTAGAAAACTCAAAATTAGTTGTATTTCTTCTCAGGTGGGACCTTTCAGTGATGTTTCCCTTCTGTACACTCTTGACCTTCAATGGAGGGTGACCTTCAAATGCACCTGCACGCAGCTCCTCCAGACCTTACTTTGCATTTGTCTTTCAGCACACAAAAGTTGTTATGTTGTTTGTTAAAGGGGCCACTGGCTGCTAGGTTTTTACATTTTTATCCATAATGTTTTTCAAGAGAAACTATTTTTACTGAAAACTACCAAGAAGGATGTAGCACTGCGTGTTCCCAAATGGGAGTATTTGTGTCTTCACACATCTTGATGAAGGGCACCACTGAAGCCAAAGGCTAAAAATACAACAGCAAAGATAAGACATGGTAAAAATAAAACTTACAACATGTGATCCTGAGAGGATAACAAGGATTGCTGCTTTTAAATGAACATAAACCGACACTGAATAATGATTTTAATGTAAAACTTTATCCTTTCCCCAGTTTTAATACAAAATAGACACTCTCTAGGTTGGTTTAGTAGGACCTTTTCCAAGTATCTTTACCCTGACTATGTGTTCTCATTAGTAACCCTGCTTTTATAGATGTATTAGCTGCTGAACTTATATAATTCCAGGACAAGGGCGGTTCTTCTGGAAGAGGTCAGATTAGCCAACAAAACAGACATACACGATCACAGTTGTTCCTCTACACTTGAGAAGAGACCAAGAGTTCAGCAAATGAGCAAATGAGGGTCATTGAGATGAAGTGACTTACCTGGGGTCACATAACCCTACAAGAGGCAGAACTAAAGCCCAGACACTGTCTTCCTTTTCTCCAGGGCCTTGCCCATTTATTCATAAATTTTCAAAAACAAAGTTGGTCAGATTCTGCCAAATCTTGACCTGTCCTGAAAATTTGTATCCCAGGGAATATAGCCTTTATGATGTGTTGTCTCAACATCTGTGTCCTCTAGTCATTGAGAGTAAATATGATTCTGCATCTTATGGAAGGCAAGTGAGCTGATGTGAAAACAAGACAAACACAAATCTAGGGAGGCATTCAGATCTGGAAGTATGAGAGGCTGAGAGGCATGAATGGGAGGGGAAAATGCCATCACTGGAGTTGAGGGGTGGTACACACAAGATTTGGCCTACTTACTAATTTTTCTTGGATATTCTATTGGCTAAAATGAAGTCAGTCTGATTTTCACTATATGCTCATAGAAAAAGAAATAAAAAATAGATGACATAATTATGGAGGCACATGATTTTATAAGATGTGGATGGTGAAATTAGGAAAGCCAAAATAAGATCTAAGCTTTGTGTTGCAGGAGATATAAAAGGAAATGAGAAAACATTCTTAATATAGAAGACTAAAAACAAGATAAAGGAAAATGGTTTACATTCATTAGAAGGAGCAGAATTTTGTCTTAGTGCTTTCTTAAAATGTTTATCTTCTTAACAAAAAAGGAACTGTGATAACTTGGGAAGATGAACAGGAAGCTTATCTTAAATAAGAAAGAAAAATTTTGTCATATAGCTACCCAAAGGAAGCTTTCAAAATACAAATCTGATCATGTCTCTTTTGTCACCCACTGTTAAAAGACCAAAATCCTTAGCTCATGCTCAGGGTGTCACCTCACATGATCTTTCTGTACATCTCCAAACTCCTAATTTATATTCTACCAATTTCCTCCCTTTACCCGCATTTGCCCCCAAGCCATGCTGGTCATTTTGGCCATCTTTCAGTCCACCGAGTGCCATGTTCCTTCCTCCCCCAGGGCCTTTGTAAGGGCTCTTTCCTCTGCTTTAACCCTCCTCTTACCCCCTGAACCCCCACCTTCACCTAGTCAGCTCTTACTCCTCCTTCATATCGATCTCAGCCAACACCTCAGTTTCTCAGGAAAGACTGCTCTCCTTTTCTTGGCCCCAGTGTAAACTGAGTTACATTCTTATGACCCATGTGGGTTTTTTAAAATAAAAATTATTATAGCTGTACAGTTACATATAGTGTGTGATCATTTGAATACGTCTACTCCCCTCCCCAAACAAAACTATAAGCTCGGCCTGAGTAGTCTTCAATTGTCTTTTCTGCTCACCAAGGTTATCCTGAGTGTCCACCATAATATCTGCTATATATTTGCTATGCCAATAAATATTTGTTCAGTCAGTATTAAATGTCATAGATTACTTAAAAATAATATAATAAATAAATCTTGAAATTTACATTTTCCCTATAATATTAGGAATAGAGCATAAAGTGAGAATCATTAATCTTTCAATCAGCTGTCATGTTAATGATGCCAGAAGACCAACCAATAGGGATGAGGGTGGAGAGAATTATTCTTAAAAAATCATATGAGATACTCGTCTTATAGAATTTAATGTGAAGATTAAGTAAATTAATAAGTATAATAAATTCACTACTAATATGTATCAAATACATAAAAATATTACCTAAGCCCATAGTAAAACCTGAATAAATATATTATTATTATCATTCTTGTTTTTTATTTTGTAATTTTTTAAAAAATTTATTTATTTTGAGAGAGAGAATCCCAAGCAGGCTCCACACTGTCAGCACAGAGCCCGATGCGAGGCTAGAACTCACAAACCTCGAGGTTATGACCTAAGCGAAAATCACATCTCACATTTTGAAAACTATAGATCTAAAAATTGGAGATGATGATAAAAATATCTAACCCCAATGGGGTTTTTGAGAATAAAATGAAATGCAATATTTGAAACCACTTAGTAGGGGCGCCTGGGTGGCTCAGTTGGTTAAGCATCTGACTCTTGATTTCAGCTCGGGCCATGGTCTCCACTTCTTGAGATTGAGCCCTGCCCCACATCAGGCTACACATCCAGCATGGAGTTAGCTTAAGATTCTGTCTCACCCTCTCCTTCTGCCCCTCCCCCATTTGCACGCTCTCTCTCGTTCTCTCAAAAAAAAAAATGCAATTAAATTAAGAAATGAAACTGCTTTGTAGATTTTAAAATTCTGTACAGTCATTACATATCAAAAAATGAGTAACATTAATGTGTTCATCTTGCTTTTTATACTGCAAGGGACAGAGACAGGCTTGGATGATCATGAGAGATGTAAGTTTATTTTTAATGGAATAGTAGTTGCATTTTAGTTTTATCTGCTCTGGTATCTCCTCTTTCTCTCTATGCTGTATGCATGTGTGTGCTTGTGCGTGTTTGTGTGTGTATTGCAAGTCTACTGCTGTCTTGTTTTCATCTTCAATCTCCACTAATCATGAAGATTTGATTAGCAGGTTGGTTAAATATTATCTAATACAGAATGCCCCTACTGGACACTTTTGCCTTAGTCCTTGCTCCGTGGGTTATCCCAACCCAGCTAGGGTAGCTGAAATAGTTTTCAGCAAATCACACACTTCCTTTTTTTCAAAAGAGTATTAAAGACAAGAGTTACTGTTTGATACAGTGAGACTTCGGGTCCTCTACAGCACAATAAGTGAAAGGGCTTTGCAAATTAACAAGCACAATATCCTTGTCGCATAAACCATCAGAAATCTGAGTGCAAAATAATGGCAGGAGGCCAAGCAGTGGTGGAAACACCAATGAAACTGAGCAAACGAGATGCTGAGGATCTGCACTTACTTTGCAAGGCTGGGTTGTCAGATGTTGTTGCTTCCTCCTGCTCCTGTCCTCCCTCCCTGTAAGCCAGTCTCCTAGTCCCAGTTACACACACACACATGCACACACACGCACACACACACACATTTGTACTATTGAAGAGGCTACATTTTTATTCCAAAGGAAACTCCACAGTACTAGTCTCCAAAGATACATGTAAGCAGTTGTTCAGTGGCTCATTCCTCACTAAGACAGTCTTCTTGTCTCTGACATAGTTGGCTGAGATATCAAAAATAGCTGGTATCCTTGTCTGATCTCAGACAATGGATAGGATCTAGGCTCACATAAATGTTAAACATACTCAGCCACATTCGTTCAAAATATTGTGCACTGAGGATTTTGCCAGTTGTAGTTTTCTTCCTAATTTATAGAAGGACAGGTAGAGGTGAAGAGGAAAAAACCATTTCTTTGGTGATAGAAATGTTAAGAAGTCTGAAAATAGGATAAAATGAAATTCTTTGGAGACAGAAAAAAAGAGAGCACACAAAGCCTGCAATTTAGAAAAGAAAAGAAAAAGACTGCTGTGGGCCTCTAGAGGCAAGTGAGAAGTCAGGGAAGCCAGTGCAACACCCACTCGAGTGAAATGAGCAAGACCTCCCCCTCTATCCAGGATGTGTCTCCTGGAATCAGTTGAAAGGATTCCATCCAGGTGTGGTTTACCAGCTTTAACATATATCAGAATCATTTGGAGGGCTTTTTCAAACATATCAAGTCTCCATACCCACTTTCTGCTTCAATGGGTCTTGGAAGAGGCGCAAAAATGTGCGTATCCAATAAGTTCCCAGGTGATGCTGACTCTGCAGGTCCAGGGACTGCACTTGGAGAACCATAGTGTGGGCTGGGATTTGCACCAGGTGAAGAAGGATGAGGAAGAGATAAATGACCTTGCTCTCAAGAAGCCTGAATGGGTCAGCTATGGGCTCCGTGTATCAAACCTCCCTATGTTTGAGCCCATGAGGCTCACAGACCACAATTTTAGTCTCACTTAATGACACCTGCCAAAACTAGCAAAGGGCTTTCACATGTGTAATCTTATTTGCACCACACAATGAGATAGACAGATGAAGTATTTCCAGGAACACTTTACAGACGGACAAGCAAAATAAACAAAGACGGAAAGAGAATAAATGATTAAAGTCATATAGTGGGTAAAAGAAAGACCAAGATCTAAAACCCAGATCTTTGTTGATTAAATTCTGTGTTCTTTCCACTAAATTACTTTCTTGGGAGAAAGTATAGTGCTGTCAGCAAAAAGGGACTAGCATATATATGATTATAATGTGATGTAAACTTCTTTGTATTATATATGATTGTATCCAACTAATTCCTCTAACCACATATTATAAATACGGGGATTAATGAAAAGACAGAGGATTTAATAATAACAGGAAGAAAAGTCAACTACATTGCATCAAACAAATGCAAAATTCTTCCATTCACATACTGACACCTCATTCTCTCCCATCCCACCCTTCTAAATTTTTCCTAACTAGAAAAATAAATCATTATTTACCTGGGTAGTAACACAACAGCTTGATAACTGTGAATTCCTTGTCAACAGAGTCATTTTCTTTTTAGAGAAGGCAGTTACAAATTTGTCTTATGTGGACCATGGGTCCACAACCAAGGATTTCAGTTTAGTTGGCTGGTTTGCAGTTCCCAGAGGAGTGATGATTTCAGATTAGTTCGGAGCTGAGAGCTGTCTTTATTTTCCCTATGCCCAAGCATCGCCTGCTATTATATAGGGTCCAAAGAAATTTTGGAGCAGGAGGGGACCTAGGAGATGAGAAAAATTCAGAGTCTCTCAATTTACAGGTGAGAAAACTGAAGTCCAAGATTGTATAAGTGACTTGATCAAGGCTACTCCAGTGTAGAACACAGGTCTTCTAAATTTTAGTCTAGTGCTTTACAAAAATTCTCTCCTAATCATTCAATAATAATAAAAACTTTATTGAGTACGTGTTAAAATCAGTACAGAATGTCAGATTTTAAGGAACTTCATAGATAATTTAAAACACTGTTTGAAATTTTTGTTTTATCTACTTCAAATTACATTTTAAATTTAGTTTTTGATAATTTTGATTTCTCTAAATTTGTAGAATAGGTATATGTTACTTTAAAACATGTGAAACAATACAATTATACACCTAATAACAATGAATATACCTATATGTCTCCCATCTAACCACTCTTAACTGGTATGGTTCTTACCAGAACTTCGGTGATACATTTAAACGTGTTCGTGTTTATGTGTGTGTATTCTCTTACAGTGATTCATAGGTCTGTGATATATATATTTCACTTAACATTATCTCATAGACTATACTGAATGCTAAGAATAGGGCTACATCATTCGATACACTGACTTGAATAATTACCCTTTTAGGGATTACCATGTTTTTTTTTTAAAATGTTTTATTTATTTTATGAGAGAGAGAGAGCTCCCAGCATGAGCAGGGGAGGGTCAGAGAGAGGGAGACACAGAATCTGAAACAGGCTCCAGGCTCTGAGCTAGCTGTCAGCACAGAGCCCCATGCAGGGCTCGAACCCACAGGACCATGAGATCATGACCTGAGCCGAAGTAGGATGCTTAACCGACTGAGCCCCTCGGGCACTCCTGATTACCATGATTTTTAAAACAATTTTCTTTCTATGAACATTTATAGTGTATTTTTCTTTAAGGAATAGTGTTGGGAAAAAATATAGTGTTGGAGGAAGTTCTAATACTGTTATGGTGGTAGAAGCCCATGGTAGCTCATCCTTCTTGCTGATAACAACTATTAACTATAAACAAAACACAAAAAATCCCAACTACCTGAGAACTCTGCACAGTAAACAGCTGGGGAATTGTGGAGGGGAGACAAACCATGCGGAAGTGATCTCCATTTTACCTTCTCCTTTCCCTAGTGGATTTGCCCTAAGGGTATGCCTCAGTCCTGGCAGTGACAGCTGAAGATCTGATAGAAACTTATCTCACCAGCTGCCAGAGCAACCTTGGAAAGGAGCTCCTGCAGGCCAGAGGGTGAAGTAGAGATCTCAGAGGGACTGAAGCTGAAGAGTCCTGAATTTAGTGTAAGAAACCTCACAAGGCTCAGACGAATCCTTAGACCACACACGTGCAGGAACAACCCAAACCAGCACAGTAAAGACAAGCCTGAATTGAACTGAGACTTGAACCACTTACACAAATCCCAGCCTAACCCATAAACCATACACGAGTGAGATAGATCCAAACCAGCATAGTACAAGCTTTGAGAACCGAGCCAGGGTGTGAAACACTGCCCAGAGAGGGGAAGTATCAACTTTCACCAGGTGATTATAACAATACATAGATTCTATACAACTTAATATTCAAAATGTGGAGGATACAGTCCAAAATCACACAATATGCAAAGAACCAGGAAAATAGGATTAATTCTCCAAGGGATAATATAGTCACCATACACTAATCCTTAGATGACCCAGATTTCGGAATTCACAGACAAAATTTGAAAGCACATATTATAATAATACTCCATGAGGTATAAGATAGAGCATATCTGAAAAGAATGAAAAGATATCTCATCTAAGTAATAGAAACCAGGAAAAAATAGAAATTTTAAACAAAATATGTAATTTTTTAAACAAATTCACCGGTTTGACTCAATAGTACATAGACATAATAGTGACAATGTCAGTAAGGTTGAAGATAGTTCAATAGAGATTATTCAGCTTGAAGAAAAGAGAGAAAAATGATTAAAATAAAAATAACACAGTCTTGGGGTGCCTGGGTGGCTCAGTCGGTTAAGCATCCAACTTCGGCTCAGGTCATGATCTCATGGTTGGTGGGTTCAAGCCCCGCGTCGGGCTCTGTGCTGACTGCCAGCTCAGAGCCTGGAGCTTGTTTCAGATTCTGTATCTCCCTCTCTCTCTGACCCTCCCCTACTCACACTGTCTCTCTCTCTCTCAGAAATTAAAAAAAAATTTTTTTTAATTTAAAAAAATAACACAGTCTCAGAACTTACAGAAAAATTCAAAAGATTAAATATGCATGTAGTTAGAATCCTGAAAGAAGAGAAAAAGACTGAAGTGAAAAATAACATGTGAACAAATGTCAAATTTCCCAAATTTGAAAACTTCCCAAACACATAAATTAACAAATTTTAGAAGTTCAGTGAATACTAAACAAAATAAATTCAAAGAAAATCTTTCCTACATCCATTATAATCAAACTGAAGAAATTCAAAGCTCAGAAAGTCTTAGGGGGCACAGCTAGAGAAAAAAGATACTGCATGCAGGAGTTGTGATCCATATGGTCACGGATTTCTTATCAGAAACCACAGATACTTGGGGTGCCTGGGTGGCTCCGTTGGTTGAGTGTCTGACTTCAGCTCAGGTCATGATCTTGGGATTTATGAGTTTGAGCCCCACATTGGGCTTGCTGCTGTCAACTTGTCAGTGCAGAGTACACTTCGGATCCTTTGTCCCTTCCCTCCACCCCTCCCCTGCTTGTGTTCTCCTAAAAATAAATAAATATTTTTTTAAAAAGAATTAAAACAAAAAACACAGAGACTAAAACAAAACACAGATATAATTTCAAATGCTTAAAGGAATAAAACCTGTAATCTAGAATTAAGTATCCAGTAAATATATTTCAGGAATAAAGGTGAAATAAAGACTTTGCAGATAAAGCAAAACTAGGAGTATTTCTGCTAACTTACCTAGTGTACCAGAAATGCTCAAAAAAAAAAAGTTCTTTAGGCTGAAGGGAAATGATAGCACGAGGAAAACTTGACTTCAAAAATGATGAAAGATCTTACATACGGTAATTCTATGAACAATTTTAAGATCTTTAAAAGGTGTGACTGTTTAAAGTAAAAGTAAATTTGGCAGGTGGGTTCTCTCTCTCTCTCACACACACACATATATATACAGATGTGATGAATATAAAAATTATTTAAAATGGAAATGTTTAAGGGTGTAAATGATGAAATTTTTTGAAGTTTTTAATGAAGCAATATAATACCAACTCTAATCATTTCAGAAAATCATACATCTGCTGTTATAGGTAGAGCAACTCCCAGAATAATAAAAATATAGCTGGTGAGTCAACTGAAAAATTGAGATAGAATACTAAGATTTTCAAATAATCCCAAAAAAGGCCATAAAGAGAGAACAAACAAACAAACAAAAGTCAGAGGATACAAATAGAAAATAAGTAATGAGAAGGCAGATATGAATGCAACCATATCAATAATTACATTAAAGGTCATGTTCTAAACACTCAGAGTAGATATTGAAAAAATAGATTTTTAAAAATCACAACCAACTATCTACTTAAAAAAGGCCTACTCTATCTATCTATCTATCTATCTATCTATCTATCTATCTATCTATTTATCTATCTGTGAGAGAGAGATAGCACACATTTCAGCAGAGGTGAGGGCTGGAGGGAAAGAGAGAAAGAGAATCTTAAGCAGGGTCCATGCTCAGCATAGAACCTAATGTGGGCTCGATTCCATGAACCTGCGTCATGACCTGAACTGAAATCAACAGTCAGTTCCTCAGCCAACTGAGCTACCCAGGTGCCCATAAAAGAGTCCTACTTTAAATATAAAAACAAAGATAGTTGAAAGTAAATAGATGAAAAAAGATATGCCATGGAAACAGTAAGCATAAGAAGAATGGGTGGCTTTTTAAATATCAGATAAAGTAGACTCTATGAAACAGTATTACTAGTGATCCAGAGATATTTAATAATGGTAATGGTGACGATCTATCAGAAAAACATAAAACTCTTAAATGTGTGTCAACCTTAGTGAAAGAGCCTCAAAATACAGGAAGAAAAAAATTTAAATATTAAAGGGAGAAATAGACAATTCCAAAATCATAGCATAAGAATCAGATACTTCTCTTTACAACTGATAGGAAATCAGACAACAACAATTTAATAGACATAAATCTGAACAACACTATCTACCACTTTGATATAATTGACATTTATAGCACACCACATCCAACAACTGCAGTGAACACCTTTTTCAAGTGCAAGTGGTACAATCACCAAGCTAGCCCACAGTCTAGGCCAGAAATCATGTATAAATAAATATTTAAATATTTAACTATTTTACAGTCAAAGAACACACTATATTATTTCAGTTAAAAATATCCACAAATTAGAAATAAAACAGAATAACATCCAACTGATAAATTAATAACAATGTGATATCTAGGAAATCCCCAAATATCTGGAAATAAAATAACACACTTCTAAATATTTCATGTCAGAGCCAAAAAATCACCAAAAAAATTGGAAAATATTTTGAACTAAATGATAGTAAAAATACAACACATCAAATTTTAGGGATCCAACTAAAGCAGTGCTTAGAAGGAAATTTATAGCTTTAACTGCTTATATTATGAGAAGTCTAAAACAATGACCCAAGCCTCTACCTTAACTAGAAAAAGAAGAGCAGAGTAAACCTGAAGTAATTCAAAGAAAAGATAGTGAATTAATGATGTAGGAATCAGAGGGGTCTATGAGATGCTATTGAGTCTTAGTTAAAAGCATCAAAAGTTGACAGATTTGAATTTCACCTCTGCCATTGTTAACAAAAGGTTTCAGACCATCTACAAAAGGTCTTGAGCCTTGCTTTCTGGATTTATGAATAGGGATAATAGTAATTATCTTAAGTCATTGTGAAGCTAAGTAAGACAATGCATGTGAAATGCTTAGCACAAACCCTATCCATGACAGTGTGTTCATGGTGCCAGTAGGGCATTATGGTGTCTTAGAGTCACTAATTGGGTCACAGAAGGTAAAACATTATTAGCAAGGAATGTTTTGAGTCAGGACGCTGAATCGGAGGAGGGAAACCGAAAAATAAGAGATTCAGAGGCACAGCCTGTTATCTGAGGATTTTCAGTCTGAGGTGTCTAGAGAGACCCTGGACTATAGGGCATCCAGAGAAATTGTGAGACTTTGAAATGGAAAAAAATATATTAGTGTGTGTCTTGTCTAGCTCATCTATCCATGTCTTCCTTGCCTTTCATTGTCTTTGAGCTATTTCACCACTCTGTAAGTTGTAGAAAAGTGATAATATAACAATTCTTATCCAGGAAAATGCATATTTGGTGAAGTGCAATTTATTATTTCCCTTTGGATTGACTCATTTTACATGGATGTAAATTTGTTTCAAAATTCTTTATTCCCTATATATGCATGGATTTTGAGGCTTCTCCTTCGAACTGGCTGTAATATCTTACTGGTTCCCTCATTAATTAAGAAGTTAAATAAAATGTTTGACATGTGTTCATTTATATTTATATGAGTCATAATTTTATCTTCTTTTTTAAGACTTATCTTTTTTTTCACTTTATTCATTTATTTTGAGAGATTGAGTGAGCACAAGAGGAGGAGAGACAGAGAGAGAATCCCAAGCAGGGTCCACATTGCTGGCACAGAGCCTAACATGGGGCTCTAACCCACGGAACTGTGAGATCATGACCTGAGCAGAAACCAAGAGTTGGATGCTCAACTCACTGAGCCACCAAGATGCCCCAAGATGCCCTTTAAAAGGGGCTTTCTCTCAAGGGCACCTGGGTGGCTCAGTTGGTTAAGCGGCGGACTTTAGCTCAGGTCGTGATCTCACGGTTCCTGGGTTCCAGCCCCGCGTCTAGCTCTGTGCTGACAGCTCAGAGCCAGGAGCCTGCTTTGGATTCTGTGTCTCCCTCTCTCGGCTCCTCCCCTACTCCTGCTCTGTCACTCACCCTCAAAATTAAATAAACGTTAATAAATAAATAAATAAATAAAAGGACCTCTCTCAATTGCCTGGGGAACCTCTGATATTATTCTAATTTTTCAGTTGAGCTCATGCCTAGTGAGTAGTCCTTTTAAAGGTAAACAGACATTACTGGCCTCTGCCCTCACTGGCTCATTGGAAGTATCTTCTGCCTGAGACATCTTGGAAGTTTCAGCAGGAAAACTCAATTATCAGAGATCTATATCTTAGTCCCTGATTCTGCCTCTTTGCTATTGACACTCCCTGAGGGAAGGCCCTGTTTATGGAGGCCCACATTAGTCTCCACAGTAATTCTTGAAAATGGTAACCTCACCCTTGGCTAAAGCTGCAACTAAATCTCTTTTGATTAAATGATTTTCACATTTCATTCAGTAAAGTATTGTAATGAGCCAAGGTAATTCCAAATACCAAGATGCACTCTCAGTCAAAATTATTTCCTTTGATAGATAGTTAATAAATAAATCTTAGATGGGAGCACAAAGATTATGGTGCACATAAAGGTCTTCAAAAGAGTAGTGTGGACTCCAAAAACAATTTCAGTTATTAAGAGGGAACTGGTGAGGACGATATACAAATAACAAAAGTTTAAAAAGCAGTCTCCCACAGTATTTATACGACAGTGTACACATTTCACAAGCAATATCATATCAACAAAGAAAATACTGATTAGGTCACATTTCAAATCCTTAAGCTGAATTTTAAGAATCCTCACACCTGACCCCCATGCAGAACCAGCTACTGTCTGGCTTGAGGTATGCTGCTTTCCCACAGAAAAGCCTCTAGGGAAGGCTGCCTCATGCAGGAGAAGCATTGACTCACTGGCTCTCAGCCCTTGGCTCTACTTTTCCAACAGGCAAACAGAAACAGATAAAATGCTGAACAAGGCATTTAATGAGTATTGGTGCTGGTATATTCTTAGCCTATATGGTAGCAGGATTCTTGTTTCTTAAACCCCATGGTATAATCAAACTAAGATGAATGATGCTAAATTTGATGAGAACAGTCAAATAGTTAGGGTCATGTAAGCCAGAATTGAGCTGAGGGGAGGTCAAGGAACATTTCCAACTTTTATAGCTTCTCAAATCTTTGTGATTCCCCAAACTACCAGGTTTGTTCTTAGGGGCTCCCAGTAGATTAGGATATGCCAAGACCTGTCAGCATCCCAAAAGTGTTAGAAATGCCCCCACATCTTAGCCTCTGTAAAGACTGCGAATTGCCTGCTCCTTCAGCAGTCCAATGCAGATTAGTTGGAAGCCTGATCTTTAGGCAACAAGATCTGGGAAAGTTGGGACATTAGACACCTAATAGGGAGAAAGCAGGAACTGGGGTGTTTTGCCTACTCATTCTTGTTGAGCCCAAGGAAATAGTTTCTAGGAGTGCTTATGTGTCCAAAGAGAACTACTTCTTTGTTTTGTGTGGTCTTGGGGGACTCATGAATACTGAGCCCTATCAGTTCCCAGAGCCAGGTGATTTGGGAGCTAGTCCCTTAGGTGGTAGTCATAATGGTTGGTATGTTGGATGTAGACAAGCTCCTTTCAGGTGGAAGCTGGAGATTTGGTTTTACTGTTGGCATGAGCTGGAAGGAGACAGCAGGGAACATGGCCACCAGCGATTTCAGGTTCTTGAGAGAATCTCAGTCAGCTCCCAGATGAAGACCAATCAGAAGCTGGATGCTCAGACAGCAGCGGGGAAAGTTTGCAATCAAATCCTTTCCAGAGAGAGACTGGAAGATGGCATTTTTGCCTGCTGCCTCTGCACTGAATCCAGGGGAAATAGACCTGGAAAGTGTTTGTGTGCTAGTTTTACTGCTTCTTCGTTTGCTCTGGTCCTATGTGACTCATGAATTCAAATCCTATTAGCTCTCAGAGCTGGATGATTTGGGAGCCCATCCTTCATGTGTCAGCTTTAAATGTTGGGGTGCTAGATGCGTGGTCCAAACCCTCTGAATCAAATATAACATCTCATTTTGAGTCTCTGTGAACAATATCCAGAGCTAAATATTGGTAGTAGGGTCAGTTGTCAAGAGAAAGTTTGGACTGCTTTGCAGAGGAACATTTAATATTTACCTGGCCACATCAACACTGGAGCTGGGAAGAGGCAGAGCACTTGAGAGAGGTGAGATCTGGGACCAGAACCACCCTGGGAGTGAAGAATGAGAGGGGAATGATCAGACTCATGAATGGTAAATGAAGGAGGAAACTTTTGACATTATCATCATTCCAGCCAGTCAAGACTCCTCCCAGACCCACCCACAAGAAAAGGAAAGCCCATGCCCATTTGGCAAAACTAAGGGAAGGGAGTTTCAAGCAGGGCTTGAAAGAGCTTGCCTATGAAATCTGGCCATGTGTAGCAACATGGATGGGACTTGAGGGTGTTATGCTGAGCAAAATAAGTCAGGCAGAGAAGGACAGATACCATATGTTTACATGTATAGGAGGATTAGGAGGAACTTAACAGAGGACCGTGGGGGAGAAGAAGGGGGGAAAATAGTGGGGGAGAGGGAGGGAGGCACACCATGAGAGACTCTTGAATGCTGAGAACAAACTGAGGGCTGAATAGGGGTGATGGGCATGCAGGAGGGCACTTGTGGGGATGAGCACTGGGTGTTATATGGAAACCAACTTGACAATAAACTATTAAAATTTTTTTTAAAGGAGCTTGCCTACACAATAAATGTATACCAATGGAGAGATCTAAAGAGAATTTTAATTTTTTATGATATACTATTTCAAATTATCTATTAGTGTCCTTTAAATACTAAAAAGCTGGTTGAAAAATTCAAGAAAGGAACTTTTTAAAAATTTAAATTCACCAAATAACAGTATTTGTATAGATTTGGCCTTTTATATTGTCTAACATAACTTGATAGACAATTTCGTTGTGATTTAAAATGTATTAATGAGTAACTACTACATGAGACAAAAAAAAATTTATCAAACTATTTCAATACAACTTTGACTTCTAGTTGATCTTGCAAAGTATCCAACTGCTGATCTCACACTGTCTTGAAAGAGGAGGAAACACAAAAGGCTTTAAGGACTGGACCTTTAGCTGTGGTCAGGGCAGTCACTTTGAACAAAGACAGAGTGCTACATCTGCGAATTCCTGCTCACAACTGTGTTTATGGGCAAGCATTAAGGTGACACGGGAAATGGCTTTAGGTCAGTCTCACATTTAAAAGTTCCACTGAGACACCCTATTAAAAAGGAAAAGGAGTTTATTTTTAACACCTACAGTGTCAGATTTTGTAGTTCTTTTGATTGAAGGTATTTAGCAGTAAGTATAGTTTTCAGTGACCATGACAAATGAAATGTAAGAACTTTGCCCTCAAGAAGCGAATTTCAGCCAGACGTATGAACATTTTCAAAACTCAGGTCTCTGGGATACAGGAATTGGTTTTTAAAAATAACAGTAACTGGAGGGTGTTATGCTGAGCAAAATAAGTCAGGCAGAGAAGGACAAATACCATATTTTTGCACATATAGGTTGATTAGGAGGAAGTTAACAGAGGGTGAAGCCGGAGAAGAAGGGGAAAAATAGTAGGGGAGGGGGGGGGAGGCAAACCGTGAGACATTCCTGAATACTGAGAACAAATTGAGGGCTGATGGGGTGGGGGAGAGGAGAAGGGGGGTGATGGGCATGGAGGGGGGCACTTGTTAGGATGAGCACTGTGTGTTATATGGAAACCAACTTGACAATAAGCTATTTAAGAAAAAATAATAATAGTAACTGTATCTCTTCCTATGGTAACCCCAACGCTTATGTCTGAATCCTAGGTAATGGCAAGTCAATTCTTTTCAAACTATAAATTGAACCTTCTCCTCTCATACCCCTCTTCAACTTAAAAACAACAACACCAACAAAATAATGCCAAGGAGTTAATTTCCTTAAATATATTTTATGAAGAAATATTATAGAAGAATCTTAAAGCAAAAGCATCCTTTTTTCTCATTGGCTAGGGTTTTCTTCTGAGATAGAAGTTAGAACAGTGGGGCAATAAAATACCTTCTAAAACATACTCTATACAAATCATCAACTTTGTGAGGTGAAAGAAACTTAGATATTGTCTTATACAACCTTTTTATTTTCATATGACAAAACTGAGGTTCAGAAAGAGAACACTAGCCTTTTCTCTAGGCTTCTGAGCAAGCATTTTGCATTGTATTATGCCTCCCATAGAATTATTGCTCAATTGTGTTTTGAATTATAGCTTTCTGAGTTGTAGCCCTCTTATTACAATATGGCTAAATGCATCATGAGAAGAGATCTTTCCCACTTGGTCTATTAGCATAGAAGTGATAATCAAAGCTCAAGAAGTAAAAGTTAATTACTAAAAGAGAGTAGCTCTAGAAGTGAAAGCCTTACACAGATCCTAGGGAAACACTTCTATTAAGAGACGGAGGAGAACAAAGAGCCTGTGGATGAGACAGGGAAAGTGTCTTCAGAGTTTAGGAAGAGAACCAATGACATATCAGGAGTTAGAAGTCAGATTAGGAGGTAAACAAGGTAAAGAAGGAGAAATGAAGAAAACAATGATAAAGAAGTGTGGAGAGAAAAGAAGGAAAAAGAAGGAAGAAAGGAATCACCCAAGAATAGCTAAAGGAGTAGTTCTAAGAAAACATTTTTAAAAATACAAAGGACTTGATGGTTTATGTATGAAAAACAGATTGCAAATATAAAATTACAAGAGAAAAAGCAGATTATTGATGAAATGAGGCCCTAGAGGAGGAAGGGAGAAATAAATCTGATATCCTAGAGGAAGGATGGCTTCTTCTCTGAAACTGGCAGGAAGGAGAAAATGGAATGTGAAGAAGTTCGCACAAAAGTAATTACTAGATGAGGACATCCGTCCAGAGGACAGGATAATGGGGATGGCAAATATCTGAAGCCACCTCCCCCGGGGTTTTGAGAGCAGTTGCTCCTGCATGAGCCAAACATCTCAAGGTGAGAGCCCCACATATGTGGTAGTAGGCTTGAGGGAGACAAGGGAAGGAGTGAGGAGATCAGATGTCTGCAGAGCTAAAGCCGAAGAAATGAGAAACAATCTGCATTCTGGCACTTTATACACCCATTTATTGGAATCAGGGGGTCAAGAATGTGACTGACACTATTATAATCGTCTCAGGACCCCTAAGAAAATGTCACCCCTTTGTTGCACTTGTGCAATCCGTGGCCATGCAGTGAAGGAAGTAAACGCAAGCAGGTAGAAAGATAAGGAGAGGTTCCAATCTAAATCCTATTCCTCCCCTACCTTGATGCTTTTGTGTCTACATAAAACAGGGTTTCCCACTCAAAACATGTCTGATGTGGATGGGTGACTCTTGAAGATCAGAGTGGATAAGAATTAGGAACTACTAAACCAATAAACATTTTCTAGATTTAGAATTAAAAAAATTTTTTTAATGTTTTATTTATTTTTGAGTGAGAGAAAGAGACAGAGTACAAGCAGGGGAGGGGCAGAGAGAGAGGGAGACACAAAATCTGAAGCAGGTTCCACGCTCTGAACTGTCAGCACAGAGCCCAATGGGGGCTTGAACTCACAAACTGTGAGATCATGACCTGAGCCGCTTAACTGAACCACCCAGGAGCCCCTACATTTTTTTTTTAAATGAAAGTCCATCATAGAACCAATCACTGAGTCCTTTGAAAGTGCGGAGCAGCTTGGTCCAAAGTTAATTAAATTCTCAAAGCATTGTCTGAAGGAAAAAGAGCATAAACTGCTTTACAAAACTCCTGAATGTTGGAGGAGTTTGTGCCAAGGTAGTGTTGAAGGTTTTTCTAAAACTTGAATTTAAAATGCAGCCTTTATGCCAACTGTGTTAAGTCCCAGGGTAGCACCAGCCTACAGTGGTAATAATTCTCTACGGAACACAACCTCACAGCTGGGGAGTATTTTATTTGTGTCAGCTGAAATGTTTTAGCCCCATCTAATTTTCACCCACTGAAAAAAGTATACCGAGGAGTTTTAACTGGCATCCCTGGCAACAATAAATGTAAATTCTGACTTTCTGTTATACTAAAAGGGAGGACTTTAGACCATAACGAATGAGATTTCAACTGGGCTGGGGTCCTGCTGAAGCAAAGGGGACACATGTTTCAATCTGAGAGACGTACCTGAGGTCCATATCACTTACAGAGGGTTTGACAGAAGTAGAAACAGGCTATGAGAATATAGAAACATTAAGAACTTTGGAGCTTTGGATCTTGGGGGGAAAAGGCACATAAGAAGTCTCTGAGTTTCTTCTCAACACCTTTTTTTTTTTTAACAAGTCAAGTATTTCTTTCCAGAAAATCATTTCACATCACGTCTGGAATTTCTTGCATATGGGCTCCTACACAAGAACACAATGTGGCTCAGGCTGCTTAGCTTCTCACTCTTACCTCCTACCCTTTCACTGCACGGACTTCTCATTATTCCTGTGGCACAGAGAGCTAACTGCCCACCGACAATTTGCTCACTGCTTCCACATTGTAAAGTGGTTTCTGGAAAGTGGCTGCCCTACCAAGAATTACATTTCTCAGCTGCCTTTGTTTCTAGGTGGAGAAACACGACTAGCTCTCACCTCCGGAATATGAGGGCAAGTGCTGTGTGTGTCTTTTGTCCTCAGAAAGTTAAGTGGCAACGCCAGATAAGTAGGTGTGCCTTTTCCATGTTGTTTTTCTCATCCTTCTGCTGGATACAGAATATTCTGAGGCTTAAGTGATAGTAGAGCCACAAGATGCAAGAAGACTGGGTCCTTGACTTGCAATGTGGCAGAAAGCCACCAGCCAACCTAGAACATTCATATAGGGTGTTTACATGAGTGAGAAATAAACCCACAGTGTGTGAACTCATTACGTCTTTGGAGTTTATGTGTTATAACTAGCGTTGCTTTAACTAATATACATTAGTCACTCATTTCTCTTGCCTCTGTTCATGTGTTTCTTCTGCTTGGAATGTATTGCCTTTCTCACTATGTGCCACATAGTGTTTGGAGATGTAAAGGTGAGCAAACTAGCCTGTTCTATTTTCATGGTGCATGCAGTATAATGAACTACAGCTTATCCTTCAAGGGAAACCTTAATGTCACATGTCTAATTTTCCCTAATTTGCTCCTCTCTCTTCACCCCTTAAGTAAAATTAATATTCCCTTATTTGTGTTCTAGTAGAAGTCAGGTGGCAGCCCTGGTCTCAAAGAGAAGAAGAATATGAGCGTAGACACAGGGACCTAAAATTACTTGTTTATACATTTCATCTTCTGCATTGTGAGCTCATACACATCTGGGACTATGTCTTTTTGGTCTTTGTAAATGTAGCTTAAGGCATGATGAAAGCTTATTAAAGTGTTTGTAGAATCAAACTACTTTTAAACCACTGTTATTTTTCAAATAGGGCTTTATAAACGCCTTTTCAAGAAGGGCATTCATTTCTCCTTCCTGGTTCTGGGGCACAAACATTGATATTACAAAAAGGAGCAGATTGAAGATGCACTATGGAATATAGTTCCATTGTTGGAATGCTGCTTAATACACAAATATCCAGGACTCTTACTTCTCACAAAGCACAGTGCCATTTTTCAGAACTGGATATCAACCAATAACTCTTCATCAGATCCTAAGAACAGGTACTTTTCTGACAAGGTTTTTTTCTGTTTTCTGCAGATTTCCTCATGGTTGCCATTTACAATCATTTATTAAGTCACACACACAAAAAGATCAAGCAAAATTGTCCCATAATAGAATTGTGCATTGTCTGTAGATACAATCAGCTTCTTTTAAAAAAAAAGTTTATATGTTTATTTTGAGAGAGCAAGTGACCAGGGGAGATGCAGAGAGAGAGAGAGAGAGAGAGAGAATCCCATGCAGGCTTTGCACTTACAGGGCTCAAACCCACAAACTGTGAGATCATGACCTGAGCCAAAACTGAAACCAAGAGTCCGATGCTTAACAGAGTGAGCCAACTGGGCGCTACGATACAATCATCCTCTAAACTCTCATAACCTTCTCACCACGAACAAAAGGTATATCAGAAGCCAGCAGTGGGGCCCGGGAACACAGGAGGAAGCTGTGAATCGGGCCACTTGGGTTAGGGGATGAGTCTAGTGGATCTGGACTGGGCAGGGCTCATGAGTATTTTCTACTATGGTGTCCAAGGGGAGTGGTGACTACTGGTATACTTCCAAAGTGGTGTCATCTCCAAGGATCTGGTCTGACCATTGGAATAGAGAAGTCAGAACCTCCATGTGACAGTAATACATTAACCAGATGTTGAGGAAACATGGGCCTAGGAGCACATGACCATAGGTATCAGGATAGACTGGGATGTCCAGGAGAACTTCTCCACTTCCTGCCATTATTTCTCACTCCTCTCCCACATTAGTCCTGGATAGTAGGCCTGGGCTTCTGCTTAACACCCTGCAATGCAGTGTTGTCTGTTTATGATATGGAGAGCTTTTCTTCCTGCTTGCCTGTCTTTTGATTTAGAGACAAAAGATTTAGATCAATAATCCCTAAACAATTTAGACCAACAATCCCTAAACAATTTTCATAATTGTTTTAAATTGTCATTCCACAATCTTGAACTGTTTTCTTTATTCCTTTCTCTTCGTGCTGTCATTTCTGCCCCTGGCATTGCAGCTTCAGTACCATTGTCATTTGATGTGATATTTCCCACCTTATCACTATGATCTAGTGAACAACAACAAAAAAATAAAAATAAAAGAAAGAAAAAAGTGAACATGTTGTCCATGTAGAGCCATCCATTACTCCTTCTCATAAAGGAAAATACCGATTTTGGAAACTTCTTCTTCTTAATTTAAAAGGTTCTTGGTGGAGGGGTGCCTGGGTGGCTCAGTCAGTTAAACGTCTGACTTCAGCTCAGGTCATGATCTCTTGGTTCATTGAGTTTGAGCCCTGCGTCAGGCTATGAGCTGTCAGCCTGCTTCACATTCTATGTCTCCCTCTCGCTCTGCCCTCCCTACTCACACTATGTCTCTCTCTCTCTCTCAAAAATAAACATTAAAAAATAAATAAATAAAAGGTTCCTGGTGGAGAAAAAGATGATTAAAATTGCCAAGAGAACTGAGCATTATAGAAGGAAGAAAGGAGAAGAGAAGGGGATTGCCGAATAACAAAGCTGTAACAA
This sequence comes from Hyaena hyaena, assembly GCF_003009895.1. Classification (NCBI taxonomy): domain Eukaryota; kingdom Metazoa; phylum Chordata; class Mammalia; order Carnivora; family Hyaenidae; genus Hyaena; species Hyaena hyaena. The sequence continues at coordinate 86,093 of NW_024082012.1, read as the reverse complement.
GGCCTCCATCTACTGTATGCCCGCAGTGAGCTGGGTACTCTGCAGTCCTACTTTCCTCCCCCCCTTCTTCTCTCCCTCCCTCCCTTCCTTCTTTCCTTCCTTCCTTCCTTCCTTCCTTCCTTCCTTCCTTCCTTCCTTCCTTCCTTCCTTCCTTCCTCAAACATTCACTGAGTCCTAATTAAATGCCAGGCACTGTGATTCCACATCCAGATCTGTGAGATATTTTGTCACTATCTACCCTATAGTAGCCAGATTGGCAGTTCTAAGTCTTTAGGAGAGTCAAGTCCATTTTTTTGGAAAATAAAAAACAAAGGAAGTCTGCTGTTAGATAACCTTCAATATAGACAGTTCCCCCTGACTAACGTGGGGAATGCACGCCGTCTGTCTCACGGTTCCTGAGGCTTCAGAAATGAGAGAGAGGCAGCCACCTTGTTGCCAGAAGGCTGTGATGTGTTTACACTCAGTGCTGCACAGTAGGATCAGTGAGACAGTGAATGTACTGTTTATAAACTGATTTTTATCTCCTCTCTGGCCCTAGTGTATGCAGTTTTAAAGAAAAGACAGGCTGAATGTACACAAAATCAGCGGTTTCCCTTCTTAATGGGAATAGCAGTCATGTAGCCTACAGGGAGATTTAACAGAACTTGAAATGTAAAACATCACAGTCGTCTTCTGCTCAGACCTCGGCTCTGTAGATGGTGCGTTTAAGAGAATATTCCTGCCTTTCTTGTTCTTGCCTCAGCTCCCACTCTCACAGCGTTGAATCTGGGGATCTGTGTATAAAGAATATGTCATAAAAATAAATCATAAGTAGCTTCTCTAATATGTCTGCTGACTTCACTTTACCTGTGGCTATTTTCTTCCTGGCCCTGCCCTCTCTCCAGTGCCACTGACATTGTTAGCTCCTCAGTCTTTCCTGAAATCCCTTCTGGTTGGCCTCCTTCTCTCCTGTTGTTCCTTCCCAGACTCTTGCGGAGGCCACTTTCCCTTTTTCTTTCCTTGAGATCTTGCTGCTTTCTAGATTTCTGCCCTTGCCCTCACTCTCCTTGGAGGGCCTCATTTATTTCCATAGTTTTAGTTTTATTCTTTATGCCAATAGCACTAAAGTTCTAGTTCAACACCAGCTTTCTTTCCTGAACTCCAGACACAGTTACCCAAATTCCCATTTGGTCAGCCCCGTGGCACATTAAAGTAGTCTATCTGAAAGTGAGTATGTCATCTTTCCACTCCACGTTCCCAGATCTGCTTTTTCCCAAAGTGTTTTTTTAATGCTTTTATTTATTTTTGAGAGAAGGAGACAGACGGAGCACAAGCAGGGGAGGGGCAGAGAGAGAGAGGGAGACACAGAATCCGAAGCAGCTCCAGGCTCCAAGGAGTCAGCACAGAGCCTGATGTGGGGCTCAAACTCATGAAACATGAGATCATGACCTGAGCCAAAGTCAGACGCTTCACCGACTGAGCCACCCAGGCCCCCTCAAAGTGTTTAACTCAATAAATGGCACCACATCCGCACAGGTGTCCAAACAAGGATCTATCTCAAGTATTCCTTGTCCTTCACAGCCCACATCCAGTTAATCAAATGTGTCCTCAGTCCCACCTCCTGACCAAGGAGCCATCCCCTCGCATTTCTCCTCTACTCCCACAGCACTGCCTTTGGAGGTCCCCACCGCCTGCTTGCCTCACCTCCACTGTCTCCCAGCCGCTCTTCTGGTGCCACTCTCACCTGCACAGATGCCAGAGTGACCTTCCAGCAGCACAGACCTAGCCACATCAGTCCCTTTCAGTGCTCCACACTGAATTGCAATGCACCCTGGATTCGTTTTAATCAGGTATGATGAGGCCAACAGATCTGGAGATGACTGCTATTGAAAAGACAGTTTGTTTTTCAGTTCCCAAGAGAAGGGAGCATGCCACACCATGCAGGGGCACCTGGGAAGCACCAGGGTTAGTCAGGAGCTGACAGAGGATGAGAAGAAAGCACAGGACAGAACCTCTACTGTGGTTTTCACAAGAAAAAAATGAGTAAGTAAGGGTAGGTACACTAACTAAGCTTATGACTGGTCAGTTTGAATAATTTGGCAGGCTCTGGGCTACAAGGGTGGTCCCTAGTTGTCTATTACTTGACCCTGTGGTGATTCAGGGCAGAGAGAACATCGGCTTGTTATCTGACAGCCTGAGAAAGGAAATGGCTGGGATATGGGCTCTGGATTGGTTGGTTTACATATCAAGTTGTGCTAGTTGTTTCCTATCTCCAGGAGCTAGCTAACCCTGGGAGGGACAATTCCTCCTGAGGTCCACAAGGCCCCTAAGATGTCAAAGCATCATGAAATATAGGAAATTTAAAAATTATTAAAATGTTCACATATGCAGAGACACACAGACACACAGATAGACGTGCACTCCCAAACACTTCAGTTCATAGGCTACAGGAAGCAGTGAAAGGATTTTAAGCAGGAGAATGGCATGATCAGATCTGCTATTTTTTGCCTTTGGAATAAAGTCAGACATCTGCTAAGATTTCCAGTCTCATCTGTTTATCATTTCCTCTTTCCACTATGTTTTCTATACATTGCCCTAAATACGCTCTGATCTCTCTTGCCTATGGGACTTTGCACATACAGTTGTTTCTTTTGCCTGAAAATGCCCCTTTCATCCCCTCTTCCCTTGGTTAATGCCAGAGCTTACTTATAGATCAGCTCAGATGTCACCCCTCTCTTACCCACAGGGCGGGACTGGTTACCCTATATGTGCCGCCATATCACGCAGCACATCCTGAACTCCAGTGACCTGTTGATTATCTATCTAAAAAACTTGACTGGAATCTCCCTGCAGGGATACAATGTGCTTACACCATCTCTGAATCTCCAGGGCCTGGCTCTGACCATAGCAAGCACTCTATAAATGTTTGTTGGAATTTATAAATGAACAAATGATTTACTAGGGAAATACTATTACAATTAAAACTAAAGACATCACATCAGAAAATCACCTTTTCTATGAAGCCTTTTATTTGATCCCCAGTAAGCTCTAAGTACCGTATCTCAGAGGTCTTCCCTGTCTGCATATCCACTGGACGTTTGACCACATCATGTAACACATGGTTCTATCATCGTTCATCTCTTTGAGATATCATGTGTTCTTACATGGTAGAGAAGTCTTGCTGCTTTGTTTTTGAACTTCTAATAGTGATGGGCACATAGCACAACTTCAATAAATATTCAATATAAAGTTGGAAAACATATAAGCTATGGACATTACTCTAAAGACAATCTTAGAATATTCCAAAGAAAAATAGCATTTTAACCAAAGCATTCTCAAAAATGTAGTTCAGTCTTCCTAATTCAAAGCCACCACTTTCACATTCCATTATCAAAACAATACACATCCCAAAAGAAACCAAAAACAGTAACAACAGAAGAATAGAAGGCACCATTTTTGTTTGTTGTTTTCAGAATTTTCTCTTTTCATATGCCAACTAATTAGGGCTATAAAATGACTAATGTCTTCACTTATTTAGATGTCCCAATATGCCATCATATTTTAATCTCTATATGCTTTCTCAATTTTCAACACCCACACTTCAAAAATCTTGAATTACATAGATGTTCTAAAACAAATAAGGGGAAATTAGTTTTCTATTAGGAAGGCTATAAAGTATTATTCACAAGAAAACTGAAGGAAAAAAAGAAGGAAAACATGATGAACCATAATTTCAGCACCAAACTTATGAAATTTGGGAAAGAATGTTAATCCCAGGTAGCACAAGAGAAAGAGAAAAGCTAGAAGATTTTAAAATTTAAACCAATTCTGCTTGAATGTCAGGTCTCTGTATACTTAGAATTGGGTTTCTGTATTATGAATATGTTAAACATATATTGCTTGTGACAGTAGTAACCAAGAATTATGTCCCAATTAAAAAATAATAAGAGGTAAGCCAATAACAGTTAAGTATCCAAAATGAGGCTCACTGTGAATGAACTTCAAGCTCCAGAATTTGGAACTTCTTTAGTTAGATAAACCATAGACAAGACCTTGGCCATCTGCCCAAGCCAAGGCCAAGATTGTGATGTGATATATATGGCTTGTAAACTGGTAGTTACTTCTTGGCTGACCTTTCATATTGCTGAAAGATGTGCTTTCTTCACAGTGGCTATCACTAAATCTCTCCTGACTTACTATCACTGACACTGTGGGGTTCCTCAGAGCATTTGTTTGTCTTCCCTTTGCTCCTGGTTGTCTTCCTTGCTCTAACTAAGCTCTCTTAAATGCCCTCAAGCCCTTCACCTCTTCTTACTGACTAATGTAACTGTATCTACCTAGCAAATTAAACTAAAAGTCCTCAAGGCAAGACAACCCCTCACTTTTGGGGACACATTTCCTTCCAGTTTGACATTCATATACAAGTAACAAAAACAGCTCTTAAGCCCAAGGGAAATTGGAAAAAAGTGAGAATCTCTTTTACTTTAGAATTTTAGTGGTTGTTTTGATAATACTTATTTAATATACACCTCTTGTGTACTCTTTAATTGCAAGATGGAGGAATGGCTTCAATAAAAAATGATGGTATATAGTAAACTTATTTTTATAAGTAAATAAGGGGGCCAGTGGATGAAGAAGCACATAGGAGGCATATGTAGGCCTCCCAGAGAGGTCCCCGATGGCTTTCTGAAGGAGAGAATGACTCACTGGAGTATTACAGGGAGATTTGGATTAGTCAGGTGGAGTGGAATAGGGGTGGGTTTCAGGCAGTGTAGGCAGCAGAATGTGCAAAGGCAGGGAAGCCTCAAATCATCTTCCACCCCAGGTAGAAGATACCTGCTCTCCTACTCATTTTTTCAGCCCTGAAACAAAAGAAAGCTACATTGGATATAATCTAATCTCTTTGCATATCAATTTTTTATAGAGATGATACTGAGTTACTATAGAATTCTTACATGTGCCAGTTATCCAGCTAGATATATAATTATACACATTTTATTTAATTGTCAAAGCAAAAATTGAGAAAGGCTTTATAATATCCATTCTCCAGAAGAGTAAACGAAGGTTCAGGGAGGTTACGTGGGTTGTGTAGAGTTAGGCAGCCAGCCTGTGAGTGACCGTCTAGACTGAATCTGAGGCTTAGACCTCAAACTCCAGAGCCCGTGTTTGTTCTCCTGCAGCATGCGGCTTGCACGTGAAAGACAGGAGCAGCTGTACAGAAGCAGTAATCTTTCAGGAAGCCGAAACCAAAATAGAAATCCTAAGCACTGTAAAGCTAATGTAACCCCGGATCACTGCTAGTGACTCCTGGTGTTCTCTCCACTTCACACGATACTGAAATGTTGCCTGTTTGACAACCAAAGGGCACAACCTGGGGTCCTCATCCTCAATTTGTTCTGACATAAGGGTGGCTCAGTTCTAAACACTAGACCTGATATTATATACTAGCTAATATCTGCCTTGAGCTGACACATGTATTATCTGATGTGATTTTAACCACTATGTCAGGAGGTTGACAGAGCGGGCATTAATTTTATTATTATCACCAATTTAATAATAGAGAACTTGGAGCCCAGAGAGACTTCTATGCTATTCTCAAGTCACATAGTACAGTGAACACATGGCCCAGCGGAGCAATTGAGGAAAGAAAGAGGAAAGCAGAGCAGCTGATCTCACCAATTCCTGAACACTTATTTAGGACTGGAGAGAACCTGAGGTCTCATCTGGTGTAATAGGCTTCTGTGACAGCCGGACAGCTGTGGGGGCCTAGAGGCCAGCAGGAGACACACAGCCGGTAACTGTCTTGACCGGCAAAGAGGGTCAATGGAAGTGTTGGGGACACTGGCCCAGCGCTGACTGGAGGGGATTTACAGCGTGTTTAGTAACGTTCCTCCCCACCTGAACAGAGGATTGTCACACAGGTGCAAATCAGTATTTTAGGCTAGATGCTGAAACGGGCTAGAAGTGAGCTCTCATCCATTCTCTCCCAGAGTACAAACAGTTCAGATTTGTCTCTGCAAATAAATACTCCTTTCCCCCATTTTCAGGTACATGTAACCAAAAGATTATAAGAATTATAACCAAGGAAAGAAGATACCTTGGCTCTAAGGACAGACAGCAAGTTTGCTTCTACTCTGTCTATATCAATGAATACAGAAAATCAAATGGAAGATTGTCAGAGATTCACAGAAAATCTCAAGTATGAATTAAAATCTACTCCCAGGAATCCAGTATCAAATCTGTGTGCTATGAGTGTGTGTGTGTGTAAGTGCATGTATGAAAACCAAAGAGTATTGTGCCAGAATATATGTTTAATGTTGATTATCCATTGTTGATTTTTTTCTATATGATGACATATTTCTTTTTTAAAATTAAACTTTTTGGGGTGCCTGGGTGGCTCAGCTGGTTAAGTGTCTGACTGTTGATCTTGGCTCAGGTCATGATCTCATGGTTTGTGGGATTGGGCCCCGTGTCGGGCCCTACACTGACAACATGAAGTCTGCTTGGAATACTCTCTCTCTCTCTCACTCTCTCTCTCTCTCTCTATATATATATACATATGTATATATATCTATGTATGTATGTATATATATGTATGTGTGTGTATATATATACATATATATATCCCTCTGCCACTGACATGCTCTCTCTAAATAAATATTTAAAAATAAAAAATAAACCATTTTTTGAGATAATTGCAGTTTCACATGCAATTGTAAGAAATAGTACAAAGAGATCCCTTATAGCCTTTATCTAGTCTCCCCCAATGAAAACATCTTGCAAATCTGTGGTACAATACCACAACAAGAATATTGGCATTAAACAGTCAAGATACAAAATATTTCATCAACACAATGATTCCTCAGGCTGCTTTGAGGCCTCATCCACTTCCTTCATGTCTCTGTTCCCTCCTTAACTCCTGGCAGCCACTAATAATAATAATGATAATAATAATAATTTTCTCATTTGATGAATGCTATATGAATGGAATTACACAGTATGTAACCTTTTGGGATTGGCTTTTTCAGCCAGCATAATTCTCTGGAGATTTACTTAGGTTGCTACATGTATCGACATTGATTTGTTGAGTAGTGTTCCATGGTATGGATGTACCAAAGTTTGCTTAACCATTCACCTGTTGAAGGACATCTGAGCTGTTTCCAGTATTTGTCTATTACAAATAATCATTCATTTACAGGTTTGTGTGTGAACAGAATGTCTATTTCTCTGGGATAAATGCCCAAGAGAGCAACAGCTACATCATATAGTAGTTATATGCTTAGTTTTTTAAGAAACTGACAAACTGTTTTCCAGAGTTGCTATACCACTTCACATTCCTACAAACGATGTCTGATTCCAGTTTGTCAACATCCTCACCAGGATTTGGTGTTCTCAGTTTCTTATTTTAGCATATCTGACAGGTGTACAGTGATATCTCATTATAGTTTTGATTAGTGTTTGCCCAATGGCTATGGACATTAAACTCCTTTTCATGTGTTTACTTGCCATCTGTATACCTTCTCAGGGAAATATCTCTTCATGACTTCTGCCTATCTTCTAATTGAATTGTTTGCTTTTTCTACTATTGAGTTTTGAGAGTTCTTTATCTATTCTAAATACTATTCCTTTGTCAGATATGTGGTTCGAAATGTTTTCTTTTACTCTGTGACTTGCCTTTTTATCTTCTTCACAAGGTCTTTTATAAGAGAAAAACTAATTTTGATGAAGTCTAATTTATCAACTTTTCCTTTTGGGAGTCATGCTTTTGGCATCAATTCTAAGAACAGATGCCTAGCCCTAGATGATGATTTTCTCCTAATTTTTTCCTAAGTGTTGTATAGTTTTACACTTTCCATTTATATCCATATCCATTTTGAGTTGCGTTATGTATAGAAAAGCTCTTAAGGTACTTTTAAAAAATTATTATTGCATGTAGATGTCTAATCGCTCCAGCACTATTTGTTGAAAAGACTTTTTTTTACTCCATGAAATTGCTTTGGCGTTTTTGTCAGAAATTAACTGAGAAATAATTTAAAAAGAAATTTGCTGGTCATATTTGTGTAGATTTATTTCTGGGTTCTGTATTCTGTTCTATTAATCCATATATCTATCCTTCTACCAACACCACAGTTTTGATTACAATAGTTGCAGAAAAAAAAAAAAAACCTTGAAATCGGGTAAATTGTTCCCACTTTAATCTTGTATTCAAAATAATTGTAAGCTATCTAGCTCTTTTGCTTTTCTATGTAAATTAAAAAATTTTTTGTTATTTATTTATTTTTGAGAATCAGAGAGAGACATCGTGTGCAGGGGAGGGTCAGAGAGAGAGGGAGATACAGAATCTGAAGACAGGCTCCAGGCTCTGAGCTAGCTGTCAGCACAGAGCCAGACACGGGGCTCAAACCCACCAACCGTGACATCATGACCTGAGCCGAAGTCAACGCTTAACTGACTGAGCCACCCAGGTGCCTGGGTAAATTTTAAAATAACATTGCAAATATCTACCAAAAATATCGATAGAAATTACATTAAACTTGAATATAAAATTTGGGTAAATTGTTATTTTTATTATTTTTAGTTATCCAGTCCATGAACAAGGTCTATCTCTCCAGTTGTGTAAATCTTTTGTTATCAGCATTGTGTAGCTTTCCTCATATAAGTCCTATATAGGTTTTGTTAAATTGACACCTAAGTACTTCTTTTTTTCCAAATGGTTATTGCATTTTAAATTTTGGTGTCTATTATTTCATTGCTAGTATATAGAAATGCAGTTGATTTTTGTATGTTTATCCTGTTTTCTTGCTGAAACTTGCAACCTTGCTGAAGTCACTTAACCATGACAGGAGTTTCTGTGTTAATTCCTTGCAATTTTCGATACTGACAATCATGTCCTCTGCAAATAGGGGCAGCTTTGTTTCTTCCTTTTTGATATGTATGCTATTTCCTCTTTTACCCTATTTCACTGGCTAGAGTTTTCAGGACTATGTTGTATATAGTTGAGAGTGAACATTTTTGCCTTATTCTGAATCTTAGGGAAAAGCTTTCAGTCTTTCACTATTAACTAGACTGTTAGCTGTGAATTTTTGGTAGATTTTTTTTTACAAAGTTGAGGAAGTTTCCCCCATTCCTATTTTTCCTCAGAGATTTTGTCACGAACAAATGCTCTTTAATTGACATGTAATGTAATTTTTCTTCATTAGCCTGTTAATATGGTTGAAATTGTTTATTGATTTTCAAATTTTGAAGCAGCCTTGCATCTCTGGAATGAAGCCCAACTGGTTATGGTATATTATTATGTTTATATGTTGGTGCATTCTATTTGCTAATATTTGGTTAGGGTGTTTTGCATCCATAATTGTGAGTGATATTGGTCTGTAGTGTGTGTGTGTGTGTGTGTGTGCATGCGTGTGTGCACGTGTACATGTGTCTGTGTTCTTTGCTTATGTCTGTGCTATCTTTGTCTGATTTTGCTATCAAGGTAATATTAGCTTCATAAAATCAGTTGGGAAAGGTTCTCTCCTCTTCTATTGTCTGAATGATACTGTGTTCAGTTGCTGTTAATTCTTTAAATGTTCATGGGGCACCTGGGTGGCTCAGCTGGTTAAGCATCCAACTTCGGCTCAAGTCATGATCTCATGGTTTGTGAGTTCAAGCCCCATGTTGAGATCTGTGCTGACATCTCAGAGCCTGGAGCCTGCTTTGGATTCTGTGTTTCACTCTCTCAAAAAATGAATAAACATTTTTTTAATTTTAAAAATTCTTTAAACATTTAGTAGAATTCTTCAGAGAAGTCATCTGGGCCTGGAAATCACTTTTTGGGGGAGTTTTTGAATTATGAATTCAATGTCCTTAATAATTATAGTGCTATTCAAATCACCTATTTCCTAGTGTATAAGTATAGCAATTTGTCTTTTTCAAGGAATTGGTTCACTTTATCTAAGTTGTCAAATTTATATGTATAGAATTATTCATAGTAGTCCTTTATTATCTTTTTTATGTGTTCAGGGTTTGTAATGATATTGTTTCATTCCCAGTATTGGTAATTTGTGACTTCACACTTTTTTTCTTTGTTAGTCATGCTAGTTTGCTAACTTTTGATATTGCAAAGTACCAACTCCTTGTTTTATTTATCTTATCAATAGTTTTTCTGTTTCCAACTTCATTACTTTTGCTCTTGTCTTTCTCAAACTCTTCCTTCTGCTTGAGTTATGGCACTTTTCTTTTTCTAAATATGTTTCAGTTATAGCTTTTTTGGTGGTTGTTCTGTTACCTTATACCTATGTATCTTTTCATGAGCTATTGGTGTCATCATTTTACTAGTTTGAGTGAAATTTAGAAATCTTACCTCCATTCTCATCCTTGTATGCACTCTCATTTGTAATAAAATTACCTTAAATATTTCCTCTACAAAAATTTAAAACCAGTATTCTAGTTATGTTATACTTAATTATATAGTGCTATAATTATGTTATATTTAATTATGGTGTTATAATTATGCTTCAATTGTCACACATAATGTAGAAAACTCAAGAGGGGAAGAAAATCCTTTTCTACTTGGATATATATTCTTTACTACTGCCTTCTTTCTTGTCTGCTTGTGACAAATGCTCATACTTGTCATCCCTGTAGGATATTTTTCAGGACACAGGAGTTGGGGTTGCTAGTTTTTTTCCTTTCAGCACTTGAACATTATAGTGTGCCGTACTTTTGGCCTCTTGGTTTCTAATAAGAAATCTGTTGGATTTCTATTACTTTCCACTATAAATATTCTTTTTCTCTAGCTGCCTTCAATTTTTTAATTTGTCTTTAGTTTTGAGAGTTTTAATTATAACATATGTTGGCATATTTCTTTGACTTTATTTTGTGTGGAGTTTGCTCACCTTCTTGAATTTGTAGGTTTATGTCTCTTGACAAATTTTACAAGTTTTCATCAATTATTTCTTCAAGTATTTTTCATGTTTCCTATTTCCACTCTGTTTTCAGGACTCTAATGACATTAATGTTAGAATTTTTTGTTATAGTCCTATGAGTTCCTGAGGCTGTGTTCTCTTCTCCATTCTTTCTTTGTCAGTATATTTTTTTCTCTGTTATTTGGGTTGGGCAATTTTTATTCTTTTAACTTCCATTTTACTTATTCTTTCCTCTGTCTCCTCCATTTTGCTGTTGGGCCCATCAATTGCCCTTTTAATACCAGTTCTTGCATTGCTCAGTTCAAAATTTCCATTTAATTTTCTTTTCATATTGTTTCTTCCTTTACAGTGACTTTCTATTTCCTTGTTGGACCTTTCTAATTTTTTCCATTTGTTGCCAGTGTGTTCGTAATTGCTCACTGAAGCAATTTTATTATGGATACTTTAGAATCTTTGATAGATAATTCTAGCATTTCTGTCATCACAATGTTGGCATCTATTGTTCTTTTTCATTCAGTTGGAGATGTTCTGCATTCTTGGTATGATGTGAATTTTCAATTGAATTCTGGAAATTTAGGGTATGAGATTTAGGTATTATGAGAACCTAAATCTTGTTTAAAACTTCAGCTCCAGCTGGCTTTTTCTGACACTGTTCTGGAAGGAAAAGTTGGATGCTGCCTTTCTACTTCCAGGTAGAAGTAGAAGTTCAGGTTCCTAACTTAGCCTCTGTTGACACCTGAATGAGGGAGATTCCTCATTATTGTTGCAAGAGAGTGGGTGTTCAGGCTCCCCATGTGGTTTGCAATAACTCTGCATTGGGGAGTGAGCTTGTTATCATCGGACTGTAGTGAAAGTCCTGATTTTCCCCTGCTTCTCTGACAACAACACAGCATGAAGTGGAAAGGACCCTCATTATTATCAGATGACAAATGACCACTAGCACTGAGGAGAGGGAGACTTGTTATAAAGGCTGATAGGGGGAAGGTCCCAGCTGTCTAAGGGGCTTCTGTGACACTACATGTGTGGGTATTGTTACAGCTCATAGTAACCTTGCTAAGGTGGAAGTCTGGATTCCTTACTTGGCCTTTGCTGATGTGGGAAGGGGTAGAGCTACAGTTTTCTTCTGTGGTGTTTGACTGGAGTCAAGCAGTTATTGTCTTAAGGTTTTGTTTTGCTAGGTTACTCCTTTCTCGGTCTTTTGGGTAAAGAAAGCAGACTTTACTGAGGCTTCCCCCGACCCCCTTTCACTATGCCATGGCATTTCAGATTGTGGACTTCTTCAGGTCCAGGTCTGGGATAAAGGAGGCAAAACAGAAACCCAGAGAACTCACCACTATGCCACTCATCACATTCCAAGATCTCTAGCTAGTCTTCCTTCCTCTCCCTACCTTTCAGAGTCTTCTTATACATGTTTGATATATAACATCCAGAGTTTTTTGTTTGTGCTTTGTAAGAAAAAGAGGAAAAGTTTGTCTCCTGCCCATTGTTTTTGAAGCTCATCATAATTCTGTAAACAGCAAGCTGAGAAATGTGAGCAGACATGGGAGGTAACCCTGCCTTGGAAAGCATTCAATGGATGTCGTGTGTGTGTGTGTGTGTGTGTGTGTGTGTGTGTGTGAATGATGCTAGGAAGCAACAGGCAGACAGTCTGCAGGAACTCAGGCACTCACCCATGTTTTTACCACGTATTTGTAGGTCTATATATCTTTTTTTTAAGAGAAAAATATTTTTAATGGAGCAGCTTCATAAACATCTTTACAAGCACATTGTAGTAGGAACAACAACAAGGGAACAAGGGCAGATTTCTGGAGTTAAATAACCTCTTCCAGACCTAGAAAAAAATGTGGTAGAAGCCCACCATTGAAAATCAAACAGCAGGACCATCCTCAGGACTGAAAATAAAACTTTTCCAGTGTCAGGGTGCATGTGTGGGTCAGTCAGTTAAGCATCTGACTCTTGATTTTAGCTCAGGCCATGGTCCCAGGATCATGGGATTAAGCCCCACGTCGGGCTCTATGCTGGTAGCGTAAAGCTGCTTGGGATTTTCTCTTTCATTATCTCTCTGCCCCTCCCCTCACTCATTCTCTCTCTCTGTCTCTCTCTCTCTCTCTTCCCCCAAAATAAACATTAAAAAATTTTTTCAGTGTCTTTAATCATTCAAAATAGTGCTTCCATGTAGATACTATCCTCTGCCTTCTATGACCAAAAAATTAACCCAACAAGTCAAGTTAAGCATTTTCCTCTGAAGTGTTTGATGTGAGAAGAGGCCTGATGTGTAAGATATAGAAGGGTGAGTCAGTGGTGATGGTTAACAGGGCCCTGTGCCCCCTATTGTGGCAGTCATGTCATAATAAGGGCCTTAAGACCCATCTATAAACTGAAGCCAAGCAGGAATGTTGCATAAAGGAAAGAACTTAGAAGAGCATCCAGAGAAAATGGGCAGTTCAGAAGAAAAGGGATAAGAAATAATTGGGACTGTTATCTGAGATCTGCAAAAATGGCAAACTAGAGAGAAAGGATTTTGTTCTCTGGAGGCAGACAGCCTTTATTCTAACAATAAATAAATAATTTCTGTCAGAATAAAATCTACCACTTAGCCCCTAATATAAAGTAAAACCTCATGTAAGTTGGAATAAAACTGTTATATTTTCCTCCTCATTTCATTTTATGTACAGATTTCTGAATTCTTTATGGAAAGCGGGGTTATGACACCAAAGGATAAGCAAATGAAAGGACACTATGCTATTCATATTAGAAAACTCTTTTGTCTTGGGTGTTTCATTTTTGTTTTGTTGTTCATCTTCCAAGTTCTAGGATACCATACATTAAGAAAAATCTGTACTGAACAAATACAAAAATTTGTCTGGAAACATAAAGGATTGAGGAGCAGAGACCTTTGGAAAAACACTAAGCAAATTAATTATGTTTGATATGCCCTAAGGCAGGCTGGGAGGGAGCACATTGCTTTTCGAACCACTCAGGGATAATAAGTGCTCACAGCCCTAATCCTGCTACTCTGGAAAAAGCTAGCCATGGCTAGTCTCTGACTCTGCTCATAGCTTTGTAATGACAGCACCTAGACCAGCAAGCAGGAGGTCACAGCCCAAGTCTGCTTTAGCTAGACTTGTATATCAAGCTACTTTGTTTCAGTGCCCTGCCTTTTCCATACCTCTTCTCAAGGCCTATATCCCTCTGCTCCCCTTTAAGGCTGTACAGCACTCTGAATGCCCTGCACCAGACCTGACTAAATCATTTTCTGCTTTCTTCTCCCAACCCTGTATCTTAATGTCTAGGAACACTTTGCTCCAGTAGATATTATGGGTTGGCTGATTCAGTTAAAATACAGGCCAGTTATTCTATTTCATCTTTGAGGCAAGATAACGTCCAAGATAATACCCATGTCTCCAAAAGGATCTTTGGGAGTAGGGCAAAGAGTAGGTGTGTCTGGTCTATAATGAAGCTTGTGCAGGAGAAGTGTCTCATGGGCAGATCCAAAGTACTTTTTAGATCATCAGCATTCAACATCAGATGAAAGCTACAACTTCACCCATCACCCTGGGCCAGCTTTCTTCTCATCCATTACTAAGTCATTGTTGGATACTTCATTTCCAGATAACAGGGCAATGACATTTCCTAGGGTTTGCAGCACTGTGGATCCTAAGCAGTGCATCTGTTTCTAAAGGAAGATACTTAAAAATCTAAGAAAGTTTCTACGTAGTAGGGTATTATATATAAGATGAAGTACATGATTTCCTCAACTTCGGATATTCTGATTAAACTCCCATCCTTCAAAAAGAAATAAAGAGTATTAAACTCAAAATATGTTAGAAGTTGAAATTTAGCCTCTATATCCCAATCTACCGGTCAGTCATTCCCTGAGTGATATTGACAGAAATTCTTTAATGGGTGAAAGCCAGACATTTCCTCCTCCAGACAGACAATTATTGGTGCATTGGCTTGGGTGTTTGTGACCTAGAATTAAGTTGCTTCTTCCTTTGGAATATTATTAAATAGGCATCCCCCTCAACCCTGCCCCTGTATCTATTTGGGTGTAAATAAGAAAACAGTTTAAATGGCACAAATATGTTTCAACTGGATATGGATTATAAAGCAATAAGATTGTAAGAGACAAAATTAAAACCTACATCCATGATGAAAATCAACCACCTATGTTTTCTCAGATTTCTATGTACTAGATATGCTAAGTGCTTTACATACCTGAGCTAACTGAATTCTCACAACAAACCTCTGATTTAGTTATTTTAATGCTCATTTTATAGATAAAGAAACCATGATTTAAGAGTTCAACTAACTTGCTCAAGGCCTTACAGAAGTCAGGACTGGAATCCAGTTCTCTCTTATCCTAAAACCCATATTTTTAACTACCTAGCCTAGTAACCATTACTAGTCTAGTAGTCATTACCAGCAGGATTAAAAAGAAATGTTTCTTCATTAATAAGCAGATTGAGATTGCTATAAATTAGTCCTTTTCTGTTTATTTTGATTCATTTAGAGAGTAAAATACCCAAAGATATCATCCTACATAATTCTGTTTAAATTTCAGATTTTTATGGTATAATTGTTGAAGAACAAATAAACTGAAAAATAAAATATAAAATTATTGTCTCAATATTTTAGTCTTATTGGAAACAAATTAATCACCTATTTGAAATAACCATGGTGATATTATTAAGAGACTAAATTTGTGTGCCCCAAACACAAATATTTCATCTCTCAAATTAAGTACTATATTGCTTAAAAAATTACCCTTCCCTTCATAAGCAGAAAGACAATGGTGGCCTATCTTAAGGCAACATTATTTCCTATAATGGTCCTTAAACCTTGCTCCCCCAAAAGATAAATCATCCTGATTTCAGATTTATTAACATTAGAAAAAAAGACTTTGAATTAAGCAGTTCAGGTGTATAAATCAGTATAAACTAGGTAATGCTCATTAACAATAATATCAATACCATAAAATTTCAGTGATCTAAAACAACAAAAATTTCTTTCTTTCTTTCAGATCAATGGGCTGTTCTGTTCATCCTAGTATTTCAGACTCCTATGCTGACAGAGCAGCTACTGTCTCAAATGTTGCTTAAAACGTCCCTGATTTCGGCAAATGCTATTGGTCCTCAGCTTATGTATGCTCCTTGAATTCCTTTGTGCTGCTATGCATATCAGTCTGACTTCCAAAAATCAAATCTGGTATTTTTATTGGAGGGTTGCCCTTAGGCTATCAGAAACCACTTTGCCTGCTTGCTTAGAGGGCCAGAAGTGATTCCAAATTAACACCATCCTCAGAATCCTTAACAAAAACTGTTGGTGTGAAGGGCAAATGCCCTATCTCCCTTGCCCTTCAGCGAGGATAATTCTGAAGCATGTATAAATTGCTAGAGCTCCCTTGAGGATCAAGTTCCAGTTGTCCACTGTAGCAGCTGCTGTAATTGCATGTCTCTTAATGGCTGTCTATTCTTCTCCAGTTCGCTCACCTCACTCCCCTGATGGTATCTGCACACCCCAAATAAACTGCATCCACTCCATCCTTGCCCCAGATTCAGCTTCTGGGGGCATCTCAACTAAGATAATGAACAAATACCAATTTACAATAAATATATATCCAAAATGGATACAATTTTGGAATCAAGACAAAGGAATAGGGAATATCACCAACATAATCTAAAAGGAATCTTGTGGGATAATAGCGGTGGGGCCCCAGGAAAAGCATGGCATTCCTGAAACATTCTTCACATGGAATACTTGCAGGAACATGTATTAAAGAAATGCTTCATACTATAATTCTCTTTCAGAGAGTCATTGTGTAAATTAGCATATTATCAAAGATTCTGTGAAGTCCCCCTAATCTGTTTAATATCCTTTAGCTGAGAATTTCTTAGATGTGCTTCACCACAGAACTTTTATTCTCCTCAAGGGACCCTGTAAATCATACTTTCAAAAAACACTTATTTATTTAAATTTTTTTTCTAAGTTTATTTGTTTATTTTTAGAAAGACAGAGGCAACATGAGCAGGGGAGGTGTGGAGAGAGGGAGAGAGAGAGAATCCCAAGCAGGCTCCATGCCCCCAGCATGAAGACAAATGTGGGGCTTGAACCCATGAACCATGAGATCATGACCTGGGCCAAAACCGAGTCAGACGTTTAACAGACTGAGCCACCCAGGTCTCCCTAAAACCACTTATTTAAACTGCATTGTGGGGAATAAGTTTAAGAATTCCTTGAGACTGCACCAATAGGTTAACAAGGCTTAGAGCAGAAAGCTGCTTCCACAGGACAAAAGCGTCCAAGAAAGGTAGAAAGGGCAAAAGCATCCCCAGCATAGAACAAAGGTAGAGTGGAAAGCTGCTTCCATGGGATGAAAGCATTCAAGAACAGGTAGAGGCGAGTAACCACCACAGCAAGGTGAAAATGTCCAGAGCTAATTAGCAAGAAAAATGCCTTGCTGACCCTGAAGTAGCATGCTTTATCTGACTTAGTCCCTAGAAAAGTTATGATAAACAGATATGGCCTGCAGTAAATGTCTGTCTGCTCGGTGCTGAGACTTTGATTTGTATTGACCTTAACCCCTAACACCCCATACCTCTGAAACCCCCTTTCTCTCACACATGAGTTAATGATCACTGTTTTATTGTCTCTTACTGTACATCCATCACATTTGTAAGCCTTCTGATCCTAATAAATACAAAGCAAGAACCCTTACTCAGGGCTCTTATCTCCTCCCAGACATTAGCCTCTCTCATATTCAATTCTGCATCTGCTCTCTTGCTGGACAAGAGAGAACTCAAGACTCAAAGTCTGCAACACTGCATTGTAAAGAACAATAAAATGTTATTTTTTAAAAGAAATTTTTTTCTAGCAGGTTTATTTATTTGCCTGTTTGTTTCTTGTTTTGGAGACCTTGACAAGTTTATTTGTTTGATTTAAATTCAAGACTACATATGGTGTAGTCTTGGCTTCAGGAGTAGTATGCAATGGTTCATCTCTTATATATGACATCCAGTGCTCATTCCAAAAAGTGCCCTTCTTAATGCCCATCACCATTTAACCCATCCACCCACCCAGGCTCCTCCAGCCTGTATGTAAGGGTCTCTTATGGTTTGCCTCCCTCTGTGTTTTTTCCCTTCCCTTCCCTTATGTTCATCTGGTATGTTCTTATCATTTGCAGCAACATGGATGGAACTAGAAGTTATTATGCTAAGCGATATATGTCAGTCAGAGAAAGACAGATGTGATTTCATTCATATATGGAATCTGAGAAACACAAAAAGTGTTCTTTTAAAAAAATAATCAGATTTCACTAATTTAGAATTTGAAAATTTTCAATGTAGCCCAAGCTAAAAGGTCATTACACTTTCAGTAAATAATACATTTCCTAAGCCTTAAACAGATTTCAAGAGGTTATTTTTAACATATCTAAGAAAAGACTTTTTCAAAAACATTATGGAGCCCATTGTTATCTAAATAGAGGATGTCAACTTCAAGGTAATCTTATCTTCTTCTTAAGTTTACTTAGAAATCTTAGGAGGTGATCAGTTGTTTGGCAAATAAATGTTTATCGAATGCCTACTATGTATTGGACACTAAATGTTTTCATAAATACTTTATATTGAGATGAATTTTCATTCAGAATAGCATTCCTATGGGAAGGAAGAGAAAAAATATCAGTAAACATAAGTTTGAGATACATCAGTTATTTATGGTTTTGTTTTTTATTTTTAACATTCATGAGTTTTAACATTGGGAATTTTTCCCAGCAGCTATTGAAAATTCAGATAATTAAATGATTTAAGATAGTTTCAATATAGCTTAGTTTATTTGGTTAAGATAGAGAGCTAAATATAATTTTGGAAGTGTTTTAATGCATATAACAGCATAGCTGTGGTAGAGTAGAAAAATTATTGAACTTAAATCAGAATTGATGAGTCAAACTCTATAGTATGATAGGCCTGATAGCTGCATGACTTAATTTCTCTACATCTCAGTTTCCACATCTATAAAATTATATAGATAGATGGATATATCAATTAAAATTTTTTATGTATTTATATTATACATAGTTATATATTTTATATATATGAGCATTTTTGTGGGAATTCAAAGAAATAATGCATACAAAAATGGTCTTTAAATTCAAAGTGACAGTTTCTTAACTGAAACACAAGAGAACTGAATTACATCATTCTTGCTAGTACAATATTATCTTAAGCATTTGTACAAAGTAAACGACCTTGGGTTTTTGCTTTTGGTTTGTTTGGGATGGCAGGAGGTTGCCCTTATTATACATTACATTTATTTGATGTATCATTAAATATTTGGATTCAGACTTGAATCCAAATGCCTATACCACTACTGAATGAATACCTGGGATTTAGGGCAAGTTACTTTGCCTGTCTGACCTTTGATTTCAGATAACTGTAAAGTGACAATAACAATAAATCAAACCTCATGGAATTTTTATAATAATTAAATGAGATCATACATTCAACCATGTAACACATAAACTAGCACATAGTAAGGGCACATTTACTGTTAATTCCTTTCTCTTCTCTCTCTCACAAAAAGCTTACTTATTTTTTGCATCCTCTGTGCCCAATATTGTTTCTGATTTACAGGCAATGCTCAACAGCTGTTGTTTGAATGGATGAATGATCACCCAACCTAAGTTCTTGGAAGAGCAGATGCCCTTCCAGGTCAGCTCCAAACTCCTCAGTCTGATTCTCCACATTCAACAGAATCTAGCCCAACTTTGTTTCTCAAGCTCTGCTCCTCTATCACATTAGCTCTTGAATCATAAGTCCCCAGTGTCCTCAAGATCTTCTCTCAGATCCTTCATAATGTTTGATTTGCCTTGCTGAGCCTTGACTAATGTTGCTTCTTTTTACTTATTCATTTTTGGCTTATTGAAATCTCAACATTTACTTTAAGTTTTTTTAATCTTTTATTTATTTTTAAGAGACAGAGTGTGATCAGGGGAGGGGCAGAGAGAGAGAGGGAGGTCCAGAATCTGAGGCAGGTTCCAGGTTCTGAGCTGTCATTACAGAGCCCGATGCAGGACTTGAACTCATGAACCATGAGATCATGACCTGAGCTGAAGTCAGATGCCTAACAGACTGAGCCACCCAGTTAAGATTTATTTTAAAATATGTCAATGTCAATATAAACCTAATGTTTATAGCAGTGCTATCAACAATAGCCAAATTTTGGAAAGAGGTCAAATGTGCATCTAGTGATGCATGGATAAAGAAGATTGGATATATGTATACACACACACACACACACACACACACACACACACACACTGGAATATTACTCAGGCATAAAAAAGAATGAAATCTTGCTGTTTACACTGACATGGATGGAGCTAAGCAAAATGGGTCAGTCAGAGAAAGACATACCATATGATTTCACTCATATGTGGAATTTAAGAAACAAAACAAATGAACATAGGGAGGGTGATGAAAGAGAGGAAACCCAAGAAACAGACTGTTAACTATAGAGAACAAACTGAGGGTTACCAGAGGGGAGGTGGGTGAAGGGATAAGTGAAATAGGTGATGGGCACTAAGGAGTGCACTTGTGATGAGCACTGGGTTTTGTATGGAAATATTGAATCACCAAATTCTACATAGTTTATTAACCTAATAGACACTAGCCAAGGGTTTTCATTAGTAAACGTTCACTAATAGAATATATGAATTGGCTAGGATCATTTTAGTGACACTGCTTTTATTTTTCCATAAACAGAATGTAAAAATCTAATAAGCCCAGAAGTCTTATATTCTTCAGAATGGCATTTGAGGCTAGGTTCCAAAGGGTACTGTATACATCCCTGATTCAGAGTTCTGATACTTGATACGGACTACAAAATTAACAGAATCCAAGTGGTTTTTCCTCTTTCTTTCTTTCTTTCTTTCTTTCTTTGAGTAAGCATTAAACATTTCCTGCAATGTATGGCTGGAATATCTACAAGTAACAGTGTTTACAGTGGTTTATATGACTGTTTTTTACCTAAATGATAGGAAATAGTTGCATATGTAGCAAAATTTTCTTTGAATCTGACTCATTGTCTCCTGGGGATGGGACAGTTGTAAGGAGAAGCCCTATAACCCTCACCTATTTCTATGAAAGCCCCCCTAAACCCTAAAAAATTGTAAACAACTAAATTGGCTCAACTCAGTTGTAAAGTGCAGCCCACATAGCATGGTGGCAGTTACATGGATTGTTAAGTAAAGACAGGAAACAAATATCTTTTCTAGGAGGAAAAATCTGAAGATGAGAAAACAGCATGGACTTGTCCCCATGTTCATCTAAATGCATATGTCGTACAAAAGTAGACAGAAGGAACCCTGGGGGCTATTTCAAAACAGATCATGGTGCTCACTAGTGAAAAATTAGAACAGCAGGAACAGCAAGATGGCCTGAATTGGGGGTGGGGGCAGGTGGTAGTTATCTCTCCTACTTAATATTTGAGTCTGCATACATATTGTAGGAAGTAAAATAGAGAAAAATGTTGTTGCCATGAATAGCGATAGGATGCTTACCAATATTTGGAAAAACATAAAAATTAAAATTGAATTTAGCCTAAGTGACTAGTAGATGGACAGCTGTCTCTGTCACCAGCTAGAACCCAAGACCTAATATTTGCTGGCCACCTGCTTATATTAACCTTTGTCTTCCTTCTTTCCTTAAGCTCTCCTTTCAGACTTACCTCTTAACTCAGGCAAATGAAACCTGTGGAAACCCAAAACCACCCCCAGATGATGGCCACTGCCCTGACAAGACCTCCCACTGGCCCAGACCACACAGACCTTTTGAGCTAAACCCCCACTGGCTCACGCCTGTGTAGATGGATCATGGAGTGCCCTCTAGAATAACCAACAGCTACCTTTATCTCCTTATTACATTAAAATCTCAGCCCAAGGAGGAGTGTGAGCCCCACTTACCTAACATACAGTGTATGCATGGCCATGTTTCTTTAAGCACATGCTCAACATTACGCTTGCCTCTATACAATGACAGGGCATCCTTATCTAAATATTCATCCTAACTCTAAACAAAGGGAATCCATTCTCTCTTTCTCTCTCTCCCTCTCCTGAGGAGTCATAGCTTTAGAAGCCATTCCCTGTGATCTAATTTGCTGCAATAGAAGTTTTCTTCTTGTGGCAACTCAACCTGGTGCAGTTTCGGACTCACCAAGGAGCATACTAATGTTGGTTCTGTTTCATCTCCTTTTAACCCACAACCAAGGTGACCTATGTCCAGGAGGACTGAGACAAGTGACAGCAGATCATTGACAACTTAATGAGTAGTAATCACAGGGATCTGTAAGGGAGTGAAGTTACCAAGTGAAGAAGTTAGATCCTAGACACAGTTTACACACCAGTTAAAATCCATCAAAAAAGAATTTGTCCAATAAAAGGAAAGGGTATTTGGCATTCATAAATGGCCTTATCAAGGAAGGGGTGTGTTATAAATTAGCTTATCTCTGCTATCAATTCTGGTCAAAAAAAAAAAAAAAGAAAGAAAGAAAGAAAGAAAAGAAAAGAAAAAGAAAAAGAAAAAGGAGAGCATTAATTTATCACAACAATATATAGGTCAGAAGAAGATAATTTCTGACCTCGTTACTTAATGACAGTGGTACAAAAGGAAAGTTGCCAGTTGTAATTCATATTCAGGACGATTGGGTTTATTGTCAGACAGTTATAGTACTTTAGAGGATCAAATATGTTTTAAGTGTGTAGATGTGGTATGATTTGTTTATACATGTTAGACTGAATACATTTGTAAAAAGGACCAAGTAGTAATTAAAAGCTCCTTAAAGCAATTTTAAAAAACTGCTAGACTTCTGAATACAATAAAAGATTTTCAAGTTGAACTCAAAAGCATAATAACTACATAGAGATTTAATTCATCAATTGGTAAATTAAATCATCCTAAAAGCAAAGGTAATCTCCTCCATAGCTTTTTCAGAAATAGTGGCATTCAGCTTAGCTACTACAGAAAACACATTTGAATTGCCAGAAACTAATTAGGATCGTATGCAGAGTTAGGGGTCCCCAGAAAAAGAAAGAGACAGAGCTTCCTGACACACGAGATATCATTTTAGGTCTTCAGCTATCCACCCTGCTTCATGATCTATGCCCTACCAGCTGTACTTGCATTCTTCTTGCAGAACCTCCTAGGAGATGTCAGAATTACTGAGAAATGCAAACTCTTCAGCAGTTAAGGATTTTAAGGGAACAAAGGGAATGTAAAAACTAACAGTCTCTACCAGTCCAGGAAATAGCCTAACCATGTGAGAGACAGTAAATCAATGGTAAAACTCCCAGTGCTGTTTCAAAATAAAGACTGACCTAATGCACATTTTTGAGTTGTTTTTGCAGGGTTGAAACAGGGTTCCATGAGGTTAAAACTGTCACCAGCAAGACCCCCATTGACTCCTCTTCTCACAGGAATGTTAACCTTTGCTTTTAGAGGTAAACAACAGGAAGAGCTCCAGTATCCTAGACCAGTTTGAGTTGGATCACCAATTCAGACAGGGACAGATAGACTATGGAATGTCCGATAGTTACCTTTTGCTCATTATAATGTTAAAGGCTCCACCCAAGGAGAATGACAACCCTCATTAACATAGCATGATGCATGTATGTCCTTGTTTCCTATGTAGGCGTGCACAACTTCATGCCTACCTCTACATGTGATGATAAAATGCCCCTTTCTGAATATTCATCTTCACTCTAAATAAAAGAAGCCCACTCACCCCCCACTCAGGAAGTTATGGCTCTGGAAATTATTCCTCATGATCTTACTTGCTGCAAATAAAGTTTCCTTTGTGGGGAAACTAGAGAAGATTCAGATCATTCTGAAGAAAGAACTCTAAAGAGAGGGGATCCCCTGAAGTGTTTACCTGAGTCTAAGGGCAGAAGTGATGACAGGTTTCAGTCCAGCTTCACTCCTGACTAGCTGTGTGTCTTTGGACAAGTCACTGAAATTTATTAGATCTTTTTCTCATCATCTGTTAGGTGAAGTAATTGACTCAATGACCTGTTATATAGTCCAAAATCTCTATAATCCTATACATTTATGGTAAAGTAGACATACTAAAGTATAGGTAAAAATAGTATAGGCGTGAAGACATTTTCATAAAGAAAAATAGTAAATTAATTTTAAAAGTCCCAACCTTCTTGGCACTTAGAAATCAAATTGATTCTTACTTCCAATTAGTCAGTTCTGGTTTTCTGCCCCTCACTGGTGGGTTGAGTGGAGGTAAGGATAAAGTTGTGGAATGAACACTCCAGAAGCTGGGTTTGGGAGATTCCTTACCTCCACAGATGAGATTATACACAGGGAGAATTTGCTGTTGGCAGATTATACATCTACCTTTGTGCTGAATTTTAAGTATAGGGTCAAAGAGAAGGACCCCAATTTACTTGGAATTTACCTAAAGTAAGGAATAAAGTCCTAAGACTTAAATTATAAACCCCCAAGAGAGAGAATAAAGTTACGTATTCTGTTTTTCATAGGCAACTCAATTCCTACTATGAGACAGGTAATTTGAACCACTTAGCCTGATGCCTTGAGTTCATCTAACTTCCCTTATTTGGACTCAAAGTTCAGAAACAACTTTCTGATCAGGATTTGACTTCCTTGTAGATTCAGTTTAACAAACTGGCTTTTTGGTTCTTTGCTTCTGTCTTGGAAAACCTGGTTAATCTTGTGGCAGCCCCTGAGAAACAGTATTACCTTAGGAATGTTGACAGATTCAGTTAACAAGCCTGCAAGTTTGAAGCTTCATGCCTGAGTCATAGTAAATTCATTAAGGTTATAAATATCAATGGTGCAGCCTCTCAGAACTAGATTTGCTAAGCAAGCAGACACCCTTACTCCATTGCCAGAGGGTCCAGCCATTTAATTCTGGTGCTAATTTCTACAGTGGCAAGATAAATCTTGATACTACTAATCTTAGCCCCCAAATATGCAATCTTCCAGTTGGACATTTCCAAGAAATACTTAAAATCATAGATACATACTTAAAATATTCCTAACACCTACAATGTTGTGATTCTAGATATATACACACTAATGTTAGAGAGAAGGCATCATGGGACCAGGCCCTAAGAATATGGTCATCCTTTTCCTGGGGAGAAACCATGGCCTATAAACTCTGGTCTGTGAACTTTGAAGATCCAAGATTCACAGACCAGAGTTCATAAGCTATGCTTTGCTATTAACTAATGGTACCATCCTGGGAAAATTACTTATGTTATAGGTCTAATTTTCTTCACTGATAAAATAAAGAGGTGGGAGTAATTGATCTTATAAGGTTTTTTTACCTGTTAGTCCCTATTAATCTCTATTAAATCCATAAACAGGAAAAAGAGAAAAGGAAATTTATTTGTTTACACTCTTAGAGGATTATCACTGGCATTCACATAGTCCTGGGTATGAAGGAACAGTTGTATCAGACTTGCTTTTCTATACTCCTCTACTCCATGGAATATTACCCTCAGTTATTCAGTTACATGAATGAGTTTCAGATAATGTCTGAGTCCTTTAATTTTGGATCCAAAGTTTTGAGTGTATGTGCATGTTTTTTTGGAGAGTGCCAGCAGTTTTTTTTTTTATTTTTTTAATGTTTTAATCAAGCTTCAAAAGGTTTAAAACCCCTGCACATACAAAGTCTATTAAAGGTAAGATAGGAACTAGTTTCCTGGATTGAATCCTATCAATTTAGCATGCCCATTAATTTATAAATCCTTAGATATAAATGGTTCCAATTTATACCTAAAGGGATATAGGAGGGAACAATTATACGCTTAAAGGCATCATCTTTTCATGTGGGCATGGAAGAAAACAATTGTCAAGATAATTCTGTTATGATTATATTATCATTAATAACTATTAGGTGTTATAAAGCTATTTTTTCATTTCTTAAAAAATCTATATAGAGAAAGCAGTCAAGTAGAACAGTTATTTCGTGTAAGTTCATATTGGTTTTTAAATAGTGAGGAGGAAAAAATGAAAGACTTTTCTTTGAAAAAATATTACATTTCACAAAGTAATTTCTAAGCATATGACTTTAAAGCAGCTGAGGTTTAAAATAACGAGGAAACACAAATCTGAAGAAAAGAAATTACAAAATAATTAACTAACCACTCCGCTATTTAGTTCCTGTAAGATATTATGCTTCATATGATGAAAACCTTTATTATTTGAAATAAACTTTAGCCTAACAGAGGACAAACAGATTTTAAAGCACTGAAATTTTCAAGAGATATGATGAACTATATCTACCGTTAAGAAGTTAAACATGATTATAAAGATAATTCTCTATCAACATAATATCAAAATTTGTCAAATCTATGAATTTCAGAAAAACATGATCTTCAAAAGTAAATTCATGGAGCATGGAAAGTAGAGAAATTTCCTTCTTTCTAGCCCCGTATCATTTTGGGAACGAGTATAATGTACCATTTCTAAGACTTTAGATTATTGAAATTACTACTCATATCATGGTCATATAAAGACAGAGAGCGCCTCTACAATAATTTTAGCCAAACCAACATATCCCTAACACCACTAATTTCATCAACAAAAAATTATTTCTAACATCTATGATACTAATTGACAAAAGCTATATTGCTGATTGGAGATTTAAAAATATAAATAAAAATTTGCCTCAGCTACTTCTAATGTATAGCCATTTTATTTTCATAGTTGACCACCTCTGGAGAGCATATTCCCAATTAATTGGGCAACTGAACACCACTGTAGTGCAGATTAAATTTAACTGATAGACACATGCAATTCATACTTTCTAAGCTGCAAGGTTTTTTTTTTTTTAAAGACAAATTACCAACAATTTAAACTTCTACCCCAGCATATTTCTGTGTGCTTCTCTAAAAAATAAGATTGTCATCTTACATAGCCAAGATAATACCATCACATTTAGTAAAATTAACAATGAGCTCTTAAAAACATCTGATACCCATTTCTTCTACATTCATATTTTCCCATTTGCCCTTCCGTAAATTCCCTTGAAACTGATTTGTCAAAATCAGATTCAATCTAAGGTTACATTTTGTATCTGGTTTTTATGTGTCTTAGGTGGCTTTCAAAATCTAATACTATTTATTATGCTGCCACTCTCTCTGTCAAAGGTTCATACCATTAGTCTTGTAGAATGTCTTAATTTTTGGTTTTGTATGGTTGCTTTACTTGTAGCATCATTCAGCTCATTTCTATTTGCACTGTTGGAAGTCAAATCTAAAGAACCTGTTTAGGTGTAAATTAAACATATTGAAAAAAAAACACACTTTAGGCAGTTTGTACTGTTTTTTCACTTTTGGGCATCATATGGTGTCATGAATTTCAAAATAGATTCACTGTATTTTACTCTCCCCAGTATGATACCCAAATTGTTATAACTTTGGCCAGTGGGAGCTTGTTTCAGAGGCATAATTTTTTAACATTAATATTTGAAAGGTTCTTTGCTTTCTAGAATAAGAAGTTATTCCAGTCTCACCTTGTACCATTTCTTTTTCAGACAGGGTATCAGTCATTTCTCCAGGGAGTCCTTGTTCCTTTTAGAGAGAAAATAGTGTCAGAGATCAAAATTAAGGCGTTATGGGTGCCTGAGCTCTAGCGGTAGTACTGCTCCCAGACTGTTTTAGTGGTTACAGGTTGGCTTAGTTAGTTCAGGCTGCTATAACAAAAATACCATAGATGGGGGACCTGACCAACACACATTTATTTCTCACAGTTTTGGAGCCTGGGAAATTGAAAATCAAAGCACTGGCAGTAGGGATGTGTGGTGAGACCTTACTTCCTGACTTGTAGATAGCCACCTTCATGCTGTGTCCTCACAGGGCTGAGACAGAAAGAGTAAGATCATCTTTCTTGAATCTCTTATAAGTGTACTATTGCCATACGTGAGGGCTCTATCCTCATGACTTAATTAACTTCCCAAAAGCCTCATCTCCAAATTTCAACACATTGGAGATTTAGGCTTTAACATTTGAATTTTGGTGGGGGGGTCACCCACAAATTTCAGTCCATAGCACAGCTAATAAGGATATGCAGTATTTTCTAAAAAGCTTGGGTTTATATGGACTTTGCTAATTAAGTACCAGTATTTCAGTACTTCAACAGCTTCATACCTGTCATCATACTTCCTTTTCTCCTATGCCACATGTTTTCATATGATAACATTAATATAATTCCTCTTATTATATTATATAAAGAATAATTCCTAGTGATTTATCTTTTATCCAACAATAAAAAAGAATCAACAGTGTCAATATTTTTAGTGTTATTTTTAAATGTTACTTAAAATATTCAATGCAGTTCAAATATTTATTTTCATTATTAGAATGCATTATTTTACTAAGTATGAGCAAAGTACTACATTCTAGAGCTACTTGAAATAACTGGTTACTGAGTGATGTTGTATAAATACTTTTATAATTTTCAGGTTGATTCAATCATTTTGTCTTATGTATTTTTTAAACTGTTTAGTTACTTATTTTGACAGAGAGAGAGAGAGGGAGAGAGACAGAGAGAGAGATTGGGGGAAAGACAGGAAGAAAGGGGGAGAGAGAGAATCTCAAGCAGAGATGTGCACTGTTGGCACTGTGAGATCTTGACCTGAGCCGAAATCAAGAGTTTGATGCTTAACTCTCACTCAGGCACCCCCCAATCATTTTGTTTCAAATTTGAGGGTGTGGCTTGATACTTATAAGTTCATAGAAGAGAATACCTTTGGCTGCTCAACCTTTCCTTGATGAAGATATTCACTGTAGGAAGATTTTGGTTGGGATGGTTTTGCCAATCTATTTTGAGTAAATTAAAATGTAATCTCTAAATCTCTTTGTAAGAGTTTTGTTTCATGGCAATTTGGCTCACTAAAGATTACCTTTTGGTTAGTTTTAAGTGAAGATTTCATAAATACAAATTTTACCAAGCAAACCCATTCTGCCTCTCACTACCCAATATTAGTCATTTAGATATTATGTGTTTCATTAGTCAATTCAGGTTTTTTAAATTAGCCTTAAAAATTTTTTTTATTAAGCAGTCTTATGCCCAATGTGGGGCTCAAACTCATGACCCTGAGATTAAGAGTTATATGTTCTATCAACTGAGCCAGCCACATGCCCCTAAATTAACCTTTTGATTTTGAGAATATTATAGACTGACATGCAGTTGTGAGAATAATAGAGAGAGATCCTGTGTAACTAATAGAGGGATATCCCCGGTAACTTTTACTTACCTTTCCCCAGTGGTAATATTTCAAGAAACTATAGTACAAATCACATTCAAGATTTTGATATGAAACAGTTAAGATAAGTAACATTTCTCTTAATGCAAGAATCCTGCAGTTTGCTATTTTATAGTTACACCCACTTTCCTCCTATCCCACCATCTTCTTAACCCATGGCAACTACTTACCTGTTCTTCATTCTTAAAATTGTGTTATTTCATGAATGCTATATAAATGGAATCACAGACTACATAGCCTTTTGGAATTGGCTATGTATAATTTCACTCAGTATAATTTTATGGAGATTCATCCAGGTCGTGTTTACCAACTATCTGACTCTATCTATTGCTGACTAGTATCCCATTGCATGCAGTGCCACAGTCTGTTTACCCATTCACCTGTTGAAAAACATCCAAGTTGTTTGCAATGTGGAGCCATTACAAATAGAGCTGCTATAAACAATCATGTACAGGCTTTTTGTGAACATAAATTTTCATTTCTCTAGGAGTGCAATGTCAGGATCATAAGGTATTTACAGGTTTAGGGGCGCCTGGGTGGCTTAGTCGGTTAAGCGTCCGACTTTCGCTTAGGTCATGATCTCGCAGTTCGTGGGTTCGAGCCCCGCGTCGGGCTCTGTGCTGACTGCCAGCTCAGAGCCTGGAGCCTGTTTCAGAGTCTGTGACTCCCTCTCTCTCTGACCCTCCCCTGCTCACGCTCTCTCTTTCTCTCTCCTAGAAATAAATTTAAAAAATATATTTAAAAAAAAAAGGTATTTACAGGTTTAGCTTTTAAGAGACTACCAAACTGTATCCTTACCAGCATTTGGTATTGTCACTATTTTTAATTTAGTGGTTCTGACAGATATGCAGAGACTCTGTGGTTTTATTTATTAATTTATTTTGATTTTGGTTTTATTTAGGTTTTCCCTAATGATTAAAGATGTTAAATATCTTCTCATGTGCTTATTTGCTGTATGTATATCCTTTTCAGTGAAATGTCTCTTCATGTCTTTTGTCTATTGTCTAACTGGATTGTTTTTCTACCATTGAATATTGAGTTTTTATATATTCTAGACACCAGTCCTTTGTCAGATATGTTTGTAAATGTTTTTTCTCACACTGACATGTCTTTTCATCCTCTTAATAATTTCATTAGAAAAGTAAAAGTCATTTTGATGAAATCCAATTGATTCATTTTTTTCTTTTATGGATCATACTTCTGGTGTCTTAAAAGCTCTTTACCTAGCCCTAGATCTTGAAGATTTTCTGCTTCTTTTTAAAATATAAGTTTTATGGGGTGCCTGGGTGGCTCAGTCTGTTGAGCGTCTGACTTCGGCTCAGGTCATGATCTTACGGTTCTTGGGTTCAAGCCCCACGTAGGGCTCTGTGCTGATGGCTAATTCAGAGCCTGGAGCCTGCCTTCGGATTGTCTCTCCCTCTCTCTCTGTCCCTCCCCTGCTTGAACTGTCTCTCTCAAAAAATAAATAAAAAACATTTAAAAATATATAAGTTTTATGATTATATGTTTACAGTTTAGTCCATGCTAAATTTGAGTTAATTTTTGTATGTAGTGTGAGATGTGAGTTCAAAGAACTTTTTTCTGCCTGTGGATAGTCCAGTTGTTCTAGCACCATATGTTAAAAAGGCTATCTTTCTTCCATTGAGTTGCTTTTGCACCTGTGTCAAAAATCAGCTGGGCATATTGATGTGGGAATGTTTCTTGAGTTTCTATTATGTTGTAGTATCTGTCTTATGTCATATTTGTTAACATTTTTAGAATTCCATTTTGATACTTCTATAGTGTTTTTGAATTTATCTCTTTATATAGCTTTTTTTGTGGTTGCTGTATTCTGCCTTATCTCTATATAACTTTCTATCTCTATATATATCTTATCACAGTCCACTTGTGTCATTTTAACTAGTTAAAATAAATTACAGATGCCTTATAACTTGTTATGTCCCTTTATCCTCCCCTATTTATAATTGGTAAAATATGTCCTTTATATAGATCATATCAGTGTCATAATTTTTGCTTCAATCAAACAAAATTTAGAAATCTCAAGAGCAGAAGGAAAGTCTGTTGTATTTATCCTTATCTTTTACTTACTATGTTTATTCTTCTTGATGTTCCAAGGTTCTTCCTTTTAATGTTTTATTTTTGTTTAGAGGGCATCCTTCAGTATTCTTTTAGGATAGGTCTGCTTACAAAAGTCTTTAGTTCTCCTTCTTTTGAGAAATCTTAGCTTCCCTTCATTCGTGAAGGATATTTTTGCTAATATAGGGTTAGGAGCTCACAGTTCTTTTCTTTCAACATGTGAAAAATGTTGTGCTATTTCATTCTTCATGGCTTATGATAAGAAATCTGCTGTAATTTGAATTGTTTTCCCACTATAGGTGAGGTATCATTACTCTCTCACTACTTTCAAGTTTTTTCCTTTGAATTGTTTCATAAATTTGGCTATGCTGTGTTTTGGCATGGATTTCTTTGAGTTTATTCTGTTTGGATTTCCTGAGCTGCTTGAATCTGTAGGTTTATGTCTCCTGCCAAATTTGAGAAGTGAAAGCCATTGTTTCTCCAAGAACCTTTTCAACCTTTCCTCTTGCTCCTCTCCTTTCTGGAACTCTGATGATATGAAGATTAGTTCTTTTGTTATAATCGCACAAGTCTCCGAAACTCTGTTCATTCCTTTTCCAACCAATTCTTTCTCTATTACTCATACCGGGTAATTTCTATTGTTCTAATTTTGAGTTCATGGATTTTTTTTTTTTTTTGTCTCCTACATTCCACTGTTGAACTCATCTATTTGCTTTTTACTGCAGTTTTTAAATAATTTTCAGTTTAAAATTTTCTACTTGATTTTTTGTAATATCTTCTGTTTCTATGCTGATGTTTTCCTTTTTTTTTTTTTTTTTCATTTATTTTAAGCATGTCCATACATGCCCATTTAAGTATCTTTTTCATGGCTACTTTAAAATCTTTGTCAGATAATTATAATATCTCTCCCATCTCTGGTGGCATCCAGGTAGTGAAGACTTAACCTTACCCCAAAAGAGGGTTGGCTTTTCTTTTGGCTACTGGAAAGTGAACTCTAAGTCCTTAGAATTCCATGTCTGATAGGAATGTCTTTGCTTGAATGCTTTGTCCACTGGCAAGTCTAACGTTGTGATTTGTGATACGGACTTTGGGCCACATAGTATTGGTTCCATCATCGAAAGGGCTAGAGATTAATGATTCATCCATATAGGCAGTATGTGATTGAGCACCAATAAAAATTTTATATAGCAAAGACTCAGATGAGCTCTCCTGGTTGATGATACTCTGTGCATATTGTCGCACATCAATGCCAGAGAGTGCTGTTACCCTGACTCTATGGGGAGAGGACATTGGAAGTTCTGCATTTGGTAATTTTCCTGGACTCTGCCTCTATGTGTTTTTTTCTACTGGCTGATTTTAATCTGTATTCTTTCTCTATAATAAATCATAACCAAGAGTATAACAACCTTCAGTGAGTTCTGTGAATCCTTTCAGTGAATTACCAAATCTGCAGGTAGTTTTAATAACCTCCTATACTTATAGTCGGTGTCAGAAGTAAGGATAGTTTTGTGCAGACTCTGTTCCCTCTAACTTTGTAGTTGGTAAAACTCTTGCAGCCTCTATTGATCACCTTTTTTTTAAATTGAATTTGAGATATTCCTTGTTCTCTGTATGTTGCAGTTCTTTTCACTGCAACCTGGACATTTTGGGTTTTACATTATGAGATGGTGGGGCAGAAAGGCTCCCCATGTGATCTCCACTGGTACTACAGTGGGTAGGGTCCTGGTTACCAAATGACTGCCTACTCTACCTCTCTGATACTTTTCTAGTAGAGGAGTGGGGGCATCTCTTTATAGCCTTGCAAGGATGGAAGTTAAGGCTTTCCACTCAGTTTTTGCTCTTGTGGATTGGGTCAGAGCGACAGTTTTTTCTTTGGTGTTTGACAGGAGTAGATTTATTATTGCTTGAAGGTATCTGTTTTGCTAGGTTGCTCCTTTCTTAGTCCTTTGGCTAGGAAGAGCAGCTCTTACTGGGTTTTTATCTGCCTGTGCATTTTTGTCTGTCTTTGACATCTCTGGTTTTCTGTCTTCTTCAGCTCCACATCCATGATATATAAAGTCAAAGAAAACCAGGTAACTCACCATCATGTTGTTTCTCAGGTCCCAAGGTCCTTATGGTCTGCCTTCTTCTTTTCACTTTCCAGCATTCTTGTTTGTTTTACATATATAATATTCAGGATTTGTACTTAGTATAAGGAATAAGGAAAATTATGTCTACTTTTTCTTCTGGAAGCAGAAGTCAATACAATTTTTAACTCTGCTATTTTGTCTGCTTATGAAATTTCTTAACTTACCTTGCTCCCTTTTCTATCTCTTCCCCCCCCCATTATGTACATAATTCTTACCAGCTTAATGTATCATGGTAGCATTTTCCCAGTTTGTATTAGTTTGACCTGGATTAATTTATGAGGTCTTTACTATTCTTCCAGAGGCATCAAAGACAAAATTATTATCTTGGAATTGCATATGCTTTGCAATGAACTCTTGAGGATTTTTTAAAGTCTTCTTTTGGTTCATTAATCAAAATGGAAACCTCACTTTAAATATGCATTACTAACATCTTCAATTTTAAATTTAGGCAATATAGCAAGAAAAATGAAGCCTCAGAGTCCTTTGGTTAAATACAAAAATACATTAATCCAATGTTGTAAAAATCAAAACATCTAAAAGTCACTTAAGAGTGTTAAAAATATGATCTAAATTAAGATAATATTATTCAATTAAATTATTAAAATATTAGTTTAAAACATGTGTCAAAGATACCATATGTTTGCACATATAGGAGGATTAGGAGGAACATAATGGAGGAACATGGGGGAAAAGAAGGGGAAAAATAGTGGGGAGAGAGAGGGAGGCAAACCATGGCTGATGGGGGTGGGGGGAGGGGAAGGGGGGTGATGGGCATGGAGGGGGGCACTTGTGGGGATGAGCACTGGGTGTTACATGGAAACCAACTTGACAATAAACTATTTAAAAATAAATACATAAATTTAAAAACAAACAAAAAAACATGTGTCAAATATTTTACATTAAACTTTACCCAGAAAGTTGTAGAAACCATTATATAGATGCATATTTTTAGGTTACTATCTGGCTTTCATTAAAGCCAATTCATAAAAGATTCTAGTTTTTAATAACTTTTAACATATTCTAATTGTAATATTTAGATCATATTTAAATAAAACTTTATGATTTAGTTTTAATGTGGAAATTAAACTTTTTGTGAAATTTACACGGTGTCTTGGCTGCAAATTCTCAATGTTGCATTCTGTAGCAACTGAAATCATTATCACAGAGAAACATTAAATTATTAAACTAAATATTGTTCCTTAGAATTTGTTAAATGTATATCTCCTATTGTTATACACTATTTAAAAATCACAATTTACATTTTTAAAAGACATCCTATGTATAAATCCAAACTTAGACTATATTTTGCAGAAAAATATAAATGTTTATATTAGGTTTTACTGAAATAGGGGGATGGCTGGTTCTAATCCCACTTCTTTGGTTAGTTTATAACAAGGGCTTTTCTATTTGCTTATATTAAAATGACAGGAGCTTTGTTTGTTTGTTAATCTTAAGATTATGAAGAAAAAGAGAATAATTTGTTTAAGAACACAGCATGCAAACATGGTCATAGGACCATGTCTCTTTGGTCAAACATACACACAAATAGGTAAACAAGATTCATACAACTGTCCTTCATATTCTTACCATAAATGCTTTAATTTTTTTAATCAATAAATTAAAATTATTTCTTCATAATTTACTAAAAATATTTTTAAATGTTCATTTATTTTTGAGAGAGAGAGACCAAGCATGAGTCGGGGAGGGGTATATAAATAATTCAAGAGAAGAAAGAGATAGAAGATGTGTTCTGTATTTGCACAATAAAATTACAAATGGAAAAATTTACCATGAACAGCAACAAATTATTGTTCATTTTTTCTTGAAGTGGGAAGACATGAAATGACTGAGGAATGGAAGATTTGATTATAAGGAACAAGATGTTTCCTGGACCTGAATGGAAAAATAAGGGAATTAGACACTATGAAGAATATTTATGTGCAATTGACCGGACACATAAATATCTAAGTACCTCTTATGTATTCATTTTTCTAAATCTTTATTTATAAGTCACTATACATTACCTGTACTAATGAATTTTATAATACATTTGATATCAAATAGTTTGTATAGCCAGAGGTCTCACAAAATGTATTTTGCTAGGGTCTCACACAGTTTAGGGACAGTCCTACCTGGGATTACTCTGTCTTAGCTTAAAGGCTTTCAATTTTATGAAATATTACTTTTGATCTCACATCTTCCAGACTTCAGTTATGGCAGTGACTGTAACTTGCCATGGGTAACACTTGGGTGTTTATAAGGTGGTATCTCAACAAGAAGGCAAATCCGTTGTGCATGTAAACCATAGTTTATTTCATCTCTACAATCCTCAAGCACCAGTGTTTTTCACAGAGTCAAAACTGAGTGGAGACTTCTCCCAGGAAGACGGAGTAGACATCTTTTCCCTATTACTGTCAGTGAGTACAAACAGAAACCCTAGATATGTATACAAAATACACACAAGGACATTCTGAAAGGTGGAGAGAAGAAGGCATATTGGCTAGGGACCTCAGGATCTTAGGAACCACATGGTGGTGAGTTCCCTGGGGTTTTCTGGTAACCCAGAAATGCAGATCAAAAAGCCCTAATAAAAGGTTGTTCTCTCCAGTCCAAGGACCAGGGAAAGGGCAGCTTACCTACTGAGAAATCTTTTAAAGAATAACAACCTACTCTCGCTAAACACCACGGAATAAACTGTGGCTCCATCCCCACTCATACCAATAAAAGCCACATGGGAAGCCTCGACTTCTGCCTCTGCAGGACTATAACAAGGCTACCAGCATCCCCACCAGTGTGATGTGAGAGAAGTCCACAGCCTGCCTCTCAACAATAACAAGACACCCTCATTCCTTCTGCTGTTGTGTCAGAGGAGACCAAGTTGAGAGTCAGGGCTTTTCATCTTGGCACCTGCCGCACTGTCCGTGGAGATCACATGGGTATCGGAAACTCCCAAGCCACTCAGCAATAAGGATGTACTTCTACCTCCAACTGGCAGTAATAAAGTAGTACCCCATTTTCTCCCACTAGAGTAGTATCAGACATTCCCAGCTGAGACAGGAGACTTACTTAAGGTCCAGATACTCACAATATTATACCTCAATAGTCCAGGTTTCAGTAAAAAAACAATCATAATCCCAAGAGCCAGGAAGATCTCAAACTGAATTAAAAAGGCAATTAATAGATGCCAACACCAAAATGACACAGGTATTAGAATTATCTAACAAAGGTTTTATAGTAGGCATGATAAAATGCTTCAATGAGCAATAACAAATACGTGAAACAAATGAAAAAAAGGAAAGCTTCAGCAAGTATATAGAAAAATCTCAATATAAAAGAGAAGATAGCTACAAATCAATTATATTTCAGTAAAGCTGGGGGGGGGGATAAAGAAAGAGGAGATATAAAGAAGAATCAAATAAAAAATTTTAAACTCAGAAATAAAACAACTGAGATGAAAAGTACGTGGAAGTAGTCAACAGCAAGTGTGCTCCAGAGAGTCTAGAGGAAAGAATCGATGAACTAGAAATGAGAACAACAGAAATTACTCAATCAGAACACCAGAGGATAAATAGACTGAAAATCAAAATGAATAGAGCCTCAGGCACCTGTGGCACTATAATAGCCCTAATATTTGTGTCACTGGAGATCCAGAAATGGGGGTGAAGGAAAGAGAGTGAACTGAAAAAAATACTTAAAAGGAATAATTGCTGAAAACTTCTGCAAATTTGGTGACAGGTACCAAACAGGATAAACTCAAAGTGCCAAATCCTATAAAATATATAATTAAATTTCTAAAAACTAGAGACAAAGAAAAAGTCTTGACAGCCAGAGGAAAAGACCCTACTTTTAGGGAAAAACAATTTGA
Organism: Hyaena hyaena; assembly: GCF_003009895.1. Lineage (NCBI taxonomy): Eukaryota > Metazoa > Chordata > Mammalia > Carnivora > Hyaenidae > Hyaena > Hyaena hyaena. The sequence continues at coordinate 48,840 of NW_024082012.1, read as the reverse complement.
ATATCAGCAGATTTCTTTTTTTTTTTTTTAACTTTTTACTATTTATTTCTGAGAGAGAGAGAGACAGTGTGAGATGGGGAGGGTCAGAGAGAGAGAGGGAGACACAGAATCCAAAACAGGCTCCCGACTCTAAGCTAGCTGTCAGCACAGAGCCCAACGCAGGGCTCGAACCCAGGAACCATAAGATCATGACGTGAGCCAAAGTCAGCCACCCAACGGACTGAGCCACCCAGGCAACCATTGAATATCAGCAGATTTCTTATCAGCGACCATGAAGACCAAAAGGAAGTGGTACAATATTATTCATATGCTAAAAGAAAAGAAGTTATCTCAGAATCCTATAGACAGCAAAATATTCTATGGGAATGAAGAAGAAATCAAGATATTCTCAAATAAGGGGAAATAGGAGAATTTGTCATAAGCATCAACACAAAGGAATGGTAAAAGGAGCTCTATATACAGAAAGGGGGAAAAAAGGAACCTTGGAAGATGATGAGGAAAGAAAAATCAGGTAGCAAAAATATAGGTAAATGCAATAGGCTTTTAAAATTTTTCCTGAATTTTTAAAAATATGTTTTATAATTGAAACAAAATACACTATCTGATACAGTTTTCAGCAGGAAGGCCCTACACAGGTTTTGTTAAATTTGCCCAAATGTTTCTTTTCTTATCTCTAGAGCAAATGTAAATGATATGTATTTTCAACTTAAGTGATTATGTTTTCATAACTAGTATGTAGAAATGCTATTGGTTTTTGCATATGATCCATATCCTATGACCTTCCTTAACTCACTTATTAGTTCTAAGAGATTTTTTGTAGATTCCTAGGGATTTTCTATGCAGATAGTCATGTAATCTTCAAATAGGAACTTTATTTCTTTCTTCCTAATTTCTATGTCTTTTATTTCCTTTTCTTGTCCTACCTTACTGTCTTAGATTGATAGGGGGTACAAATTACCAATAGCAGAAAGGAAACAGAAGTCATCACTACTGATATCATTAAAAAACATTAAGAGGGATAAAAAAACAGTAAGAGGATAATAAACGAATACTGTGAACAACTCTGCCCACAAACTTGATGACTCAGATGAAATGGACTAATTCCTTAAAAGATATAAACTACCAAAATTTACACAAGGAGAAATAGACAATCTGAATATCCCTATATCTAATAAAGAAAATGAATCAATTATCACTTTCCCAAAAATCAAACACCAGATTCCTTGTTTCACTGGTAAATCCTATAAAACATTTAAAGCATAAGTGACATAAATTATCCATAATCTCTTACAGAAAATAGAAGCAAAGGTAATACTTCTGAACTTATTCCAGGGAGCCAGTATTATCCCAACACCAAAACTTGTTAAAATGTTACAAAAAAAGCAAAGTACAGACCATTGTCTCTCAGGAACAAAGATGCAAAATCTTCATAATTGTAGCTAATGTAATCTAAAACACTTAAAAAGAATTATGCAGCACCAGGAAGTGGTGTTTATTCCAAATATGCAAGCAAGTCTGGTTCAATATTAAAAAATCATTTCATTTATTGCACCTCATCAAGAGGCCAAAAAAGCAAAATCACACGATCAAATCAATTGATGCAGAAAAGTATATGGTAAAATATCACACCCATTCATGTTTTTAAAAAAGGGGAGGGAAGGCGCCTGGGTGGCTCAATTGGTTAAGCATCCAGCTTTGGCTCAGGTCATGATCTTGTAGTTTGTGGGTGTGAGCCCCATGTCAGGCTCTGTGCTGACTGTTCAGAGCCTGCGGTCTGTGTCTCCTTCTCTCTCTACCTTGTGCTCTGTCTCTCTGTTTCTCTCCCTCTCAAAAATAAATAAACATAAAAAATAAAAAAAAAATTTTAGGAAGGGAGGGATAGAATCCTTCAGCTTTATAAAGAACACTCATAAAACTCTATAGCTATCCTACTTAACATTATGAAATTGGACTCTTTCTTCCTGGGGGCATTAACAGGGCAAAGATGGCCCCTCTCACCTTCTCCTATCCTACATCATACTGAAAGTCCTAGCTCAACATAATAAGACAATAATGAGGAAATAAAATGTGTATATATTGAAAAGGAAGAAATAAAACTGTTTTCAGTTTTATTGACAGTTGAAGCAAAATATAATACTGTCTGATGTAGTATAAACTGTCAAAACTAATGTGCAGTTCTTTATTTGCAGATGACGTGTTTATCTTTATAGAAAATCACATGGACCCTCTCCCTCTAAGAACAAAACAAAAGTCTTAGAACAAATAGGTAATTATTTCAAGGTCACAGGGTACAAGGATAATAAAAATAAATTAATTTCTAATATACATCACAAAATTGAAATTTGAAATTAACAAGCTCACAAAACTCAAAAAGTGGGAAAAAGGAAACAATCCCATTAGACACGAGTAAAGACATGAAAAGCCATTTCATCAAAGAGGATACAAAGGTAAAAAGCATGTAAAAAGATGTTCAATGGGGCGCCTGGGTGGCTTAGTCGGTTAAGCGTCCGACTTTCGCTTAGGTCATGATCTCGCGGTTCGTGGGTTCGAGCCCCGCGTCGGGCTTTGTGCTGACTGCCAGCTCAGAGCCTGGAGCCTGTTTCAGTCTTTGTCTCCCTCTCTCTCTGACCCTCCCCTGCTCACGCTGTCTCTCTCTCTCTCTCTCCTAGAAATAGATAAAAATATTTAAAAAAAGACGTCCAGTATCATTAACTATTAGGGAATTGTAAATTAAAACCACAATGAGATACTGCTACATATCTATTAGAATGGTTAAAATAAAAAATAGTGACTTCATTGCAAGTGAGGGTGTAAAGAAATTGTATCATTCATGCACTTCTGGTGGAAATATAAAATGACACAACTACTCTGGGAAATGGTTTGGCAATCTCTTTAAAATCTAAACATGCAACTATCATATGAGCCAGCAATGGCACTCTGGGCATTTATCCCAGAGAAATGAAGACTTACGTTCATGCAAAAATCTATGTATAAATGTTTATAGTAGGTTTATTTATAACAGCCAAAAACTGAAATAATTTAGATAATTTAGATATTCTTCAATGGCTGAATAATTAAACTATTTACAACCATGCCATAGAATTAATTCTACTTGGCAATCAAAAGAAATGAACTATTGATATGTGCAACAACTCAGTGGAATCTCTAAAAACTAATGCTGACTGGGAAAAGCCAGTCCCAAAAGGTTACATATTGTGTCATTCCACTTATTTAACATTCATGAGAAGATAAGAGGGTAGAAATGGAAAACAGATTAGTGTTTACTAGAAATAAGGAAGGAAGTGATTGTGGCTATAAAAGAGTGATGTGAGGAATCTTGGTGGTGATGTAAATGTTTCTTTTCTTTTTTAAAAAATTGTTAATGTTTTTTAATTTATATTTGAGAGAGAGAGAGAGGGAGAGAGAGAGAGAGAGAGAGACGGAGTGCAAGCAGGAAAGGGGCATAGAAAGGGAGACACAGAATCCGAAGCAGGCTCCAGGCTTTGAGCTTTCAGCACAGAGCCTGATGCAGGCCAGAACTCACGAACTGTGAGATCATGACCTGAGCTGAAGTCAGATGCTTAACCAACTGAGCCACCCATGCATGCCAAAATTTTGTTTTTATTTTAATGTTTATTTTTGAGAGAAAGAGAGAGCACAAGCAAGGGAGGAGCATAGAAAGAAGGAGACAGAGGATCCCAAGAGGGTTCAGTGTTGACAGCAGAGAGCCCAGTGCGGGGCTTGAACTCATGAACCTTGAGGTCATGACCTAAGCTGAAGTCAGAAGCTTAACCAACTGAGCCATCCAGGCACCCCCTAAATGTTTCTATCTTGATTGTATCAATGTCAGTATCCTGGTTGTTACATTGTACTATGGTTTTTCAAGATGTTAGTATTGGTGGAATCTTGATAAGGGTACCCAGGGTCTCTATTATTTTTTTATAACCACATTTGAGTCTCCAATTATCTCGAAATTTAAAAAGTCTAATTAAAACTTCAATGAAGCTTATTCACTTAGTCAAATTAAATCTAAAGAAAGGACTTCCATTTAACTATTTTTCTTAGTCTACAACACACTAATAAAATGAAAATATGTTACAATGCATTTGCAATCAATTTGTATCACCTGAGGAAATTCATTATATCTCATATGAACAACATCTGCTTAAAACTCTAACTCTGTAGATCCAGAAGCTAGGAAATATGAAGAAATCAGATAATGGCTTAAAGATAAATTCAATAGACTCTATCTCTTTTTTCTATTCCTGTTCCTGATTTTTATCTTTATAAACCTTTGTAAACTGTAAGTATGTTTGCTATGAGACTTCTGACATTTTCCCTGTTGGATAATACACACAATAGTAAGAGAACATAGAATGCCCAAGAAGATAAATACATGTGGACTTAAAAGTATTCTGGCCTAGAAAGATTACATTGACAATAATAAATGATTAAAACTGATTTTAATAAATCAGTGACATTTAGAAAGTTAATCACTCATGAAAAACTTTAACCTAGAAATAATGAAATTAAAAACTTTCATTTCTGATATTCCCATAAAAAAATAAAATCAATTTAAGACTGAGTGGCTGATTCTCATCACATATTCACTTCTATATTTTCTTCACATATTCACTTCTATATATTCACCACTCATATTTTTTCTTTTAAAATAATAAAATAAAATGCACTAACTTAACTTTGAAACAGAATATAAATTTGAGACAGAAAAAATTAAAAATCTTCAAAGTAATTTCATTAATTCACTCAATATTTAATATGCATCTCTTATGTTATAGGCATTTAGATACACAGTGAACAAAACAGACTGCAATCACTGCCCTCAATCCCTGCTCTCATGGACCTTAAATTCTAGCAGTAATCATTCTAGGGTAATCATCCCTACTTTAAAAGAAAATTCATTTATGTACATATAAATATCTGATATGTATATGAAGTATAATAAACATACAATGTTATATTAATTTTAGGTGTACAACGTAAGAACAATTTTTATATTATTGACAGTTCTGTAATCATAGCAAGGCTGAATTGCTGTTGCCTTGGAAACCATGATTTCCCTAAGTCCTTTCTATTCTTGTTCACAATAGCTCAAAACTGCAAATGTTCATTGACAGGTAAATGAATAAACAAACTGTGCTATATTTATACAAGAATCTATTATCTATGTGTGAAAAGAGAATGAATTGCTGATAGAAGCAACAACAAGGATGAATTTCAAAAACATTATTCTGGCCAAAAGATGCAAGACACAAGAGTACAAATCACATAATTCCATCATATGAAACTCTAGAAAAGATGGGGGCCACCTGGGTGGCTCAGTTGGTTAAGTAGCTAACTCTTTAATTTTGGCTCAGGTCACGATCTCATGGTTCGTGGGTTCCAGCTCCATCTCAGGCTCCACTCTGACAGTGCGGAGCCTTCTTGGGATTCTCTATCTCCCTCTCTCTCTCTTTGCCTCTCCTCCACTCACACTCTCTATATCTCTTTCTCAAAATAAGTCAATAAACTTAAAAAAAAAAGGAAACTCTAGAAAAGAATGATAAATCGACTCTCTATTGACAGAAAGCAGATCAGCGATTGCTTGGGATGCAACGTGAGGGAAATTGACAAGAAAAAGGGATGAAAGAAAAAGTCTGTATCTTGATTATGTTGTTGGTTACTTGGGAGTATAAATTTGTCAGAACTCATCAAAATGTACTTAAAATGAATGCGTTTTATAATATGTAAATAGGTCTTCAATAAAGTAGAAATAAAAAATCAATATAATTCATATTACAAAATAAAAGAGAAATGAACAGCCTATTATTAGAATTAAGAGAATAAATAGGAAAAGCACATAATCATGAAATTAGATGCAGAAAAACCATCTGACAAAATCAAACCTTACTCATGAGTTTTAAAAAAAAACCCTCCTAACAGAAATAGAAACCTATCTCAAAAACAAAGAAACATCTCCTTCAATAAAGGTTGGAAATTACCTTCTTAAGTTTGAGTACAAGATAATATCTATTATCATTACTTCTTCTCAGTATTATACTTTAAGTTCTAGCCAGTAAATAAGGCTAACCAAAGAAATAAAATTAATACGGATTGAAAAATAATAAAATTATCATTATGCACAGGTAAGTTTATTGCTTATATTGAAAATTCAAAAGAATCTATAGAGAAGTAAAATTTAGCAATATCTTGGGACAATATATAAAAACTAATTGTTCGCCTATATGTTTAGAACAAATATTTGGAAATGAAATTTTGAAAAATATATCATTTACAAAGGTTTTGTGCTGGTCTCAACCTATCAATAACTAGTGTTGTAGCTGGACTAGCCCTTGTGCTTCTTACTATGATTTCAAGATGTCCTTTGGCAATAACCATCAGGAAACTTTGGGTGGGGGGGAAGGTTTGTTACCCACAGTTGCTGAAAAATATATGGCACACTGTGGAGCCACACAGCAAGGTTGGGGGCTGTGGGGGCAGGAGGAGGGGGAGTGTGAGCACATGGGCCTAGGGTTCTGCTTTTATTGGGATTGAGGGTGGGGACCTAGGGTTTCACAGGTTCACTCTTTACTGGTGAATTTACTGGTAAACATATGAGCAAGAATTTCAAGCTCAGGAAGAGAAAAATGTGGCCCAAATGGTAGGTTATCCTGAAATCAAACAAAGACCTCTAAAACAAAAGGGCTGGGGACTGGCTTCTTATTTAGTCCTATGTAGGACAATGTGTTTATTTGAGATAGCCATCTTTGAAGCAGATGCCTCCACCATCAAAGGTTAAGTCAGGCGCTAGCGTTACAAAAAAGAAAAGCCTTCTTTGGGAAAATGTCTATTCAGGTCTTCTGCCCATTGTTAACTGGATTTTTCATTTGGGGGGTGTGGAGTTTTATAAATTATAGATTTTGAATATAACCCTTTATCATATGTCATTTGCAAATATCTTCTGCCATTCCATAGGCTGAATTTTTGTTTTGTTTTCCTTTGCTACACAGAAGCTTTTTATTTTGATGTAGTCCCAATAATTGATTTTTACTTTTGTTTCCCTTGCCTCAGAAAACATATCTAGCAGTTGCTATAGCCAGTGTCACAGCAGTTACTGCTTGTGTTTTCTTCTAGGATATTTATGGTTTCAGGTCTCACATTTAGGTCTTTAATCCATTTTGAATTTATTTTTGTGTGTGGTGTAAGAAAGTAATCTATTTTCCTTTCTTTGCATGTTAGTGTCTAGTTTTCCTGATACCATTTGTGAAAGAGACTTTTTCCCATTGGATATTCTTTCCTTCTTTATCAGAGATTAATTAACCATACGGAATATGAACCAGGTGTGGGTTCACTTCTGAGTTTCTATTCTATCCCATTAATCTATGTATCTAGTTTTGCACTAGTACCATACTGTTTTGATTTTTATGGCTTTGTAATATAAATTGAAGTCTGGAATTGTGATGCCTCCAGCTCTGCTTTTCTTTTTCAAGGTTCCTTTGGCTACTCAGTGTCTTTTGTGGTTCCATACAAATTTAGGATTGTTTATTCTAGCTCTGTGAAAATGCTAGTGATATTTTGATAGGGACTGAATTAAATGTGCACATTGCTTTGGATAGTAGAGACATTCTAAAAATATTTGTTTTTCCAATCTGTGAGCATGGAATATCTTCCCATTTCTTTGTGTCATCTTCAATTTCTTTCATCAGTGTTTTATAGTTTTTAGAGTATAGGTCTTTCATGTTTTTGGTTAGGTTTATTCCTAGGTATCTTTTTGTTTCTGGTGCAACTATAAATGGGATTGATTCCTTAATTTCTCTTTCTGCTGTTTCATTATTAATATATAGAAGGTACAGATTTCTGTCTATTGATTTTGCATCCTGCCACTTTACTGAATTCATTTATCAGTTTCAGCAGCATTTTGGTGGAATCTTTCTGGTTTTCTATATACAGTATCATGTCATCTGCAAATAGTGAAAGTTTTACTTCTTCTTTATTGATTTGGATACCTGTTACTTCTTTTTATCGTCTGATTATTGAGGCTAGGACTTCCAGTATATGTTAAATAACAGTACTGAGACTGTACATCTATGTCTCGTCCTTGACCATAGTGGAAAATCTCTCAGTTTTTCTCCATTTAGGATGAGATTAGTTGTCGGTTTTTCACATATGGTCTTTATTATGTTGAGGTATGTTCCCTCCCTCCAAACCTACTTTGTTGAGGGTTTATATGGATGTTGTACTTTGTCAAATGGTTTTTCTGCATCTATTGAAATGATCAAATAGTTAAATAGGTCATCAGGATTAAGGAGGTCACTTGTTGTGATGAGCATTGGGTATTGTATGTCAGTGTTGAATCACTATATTGTATACCTGAAACTAATATCACACTGTATGTTAACTAACGAGAATTTAAATAAAAACCTAAAAAAAAGAAAGCCAGCTGTCAAGACTTACACCACAAAAAGCATTAAAAAAATTAAATACCTAGGTTTAAACATAATGAAAGATGTGCAAGATATCTCCAAGGAAACCAAAAAAATACTATGAAACAAAATTTAAGACTTAAATAAAAAGAATGATATATCATATTCAGAAATTAGAAAACTGTTGTAAAAATATCAGTTCTCACAATTTCATCCATAGAAACCGTCTAAGTAGAAGTGAAAGCAGGAATTTTTGGTTTTGGCTTTGTTTTTGTTTTTGTTTTTGTTTTAGAAATTTGACAGGTGAATTGTAAAATTAAATAGAATTTTTTTTGTTAGCCTAGTTAAAGGTTTCTCAATTTCATTTAAATTTTTAAAAGCCAACTCTTAGTTTCATTCAATTCATTCAGTATTCTGTATGCACTTAAGAAGAATGTGTATTCTGGTGCTATTGGATGGAATGTTCTGTATATGTTTCTTAAGTCAATTTTGTCTACAGCATTATTCAGACCTATTGTTTCCCTTATCAATTTTCTCCCTGAATGATCTATCCAGTGTTGAAAGCTGGGTATTGAAGTCCTTTATTATTATTATTATTATTATTATTATTATTATTATTGCTTTCTAATTCTTTCTTCAGTTCTATTAATATTTGTTTTAAGGTTTAAGTGCTCCTATGTTGGGTGCACATACATTTACTTTGAAAAGATAAATGTTTTGCTTTAGTGCAAGATGGGTGTAGTAGCTCCTGCCAGGTTCCTGGGAGGGATTGTGCCTGGTCACTGGATAGGCTCCTGGGTTCACAGAACTGGCCCGGGACCATGGCTAAGAGGGCTAGAACTGAACTCCAAGGCTGTTTCAGGCTTTACAGCCAGGACTGAGATCTGCATCCTGTTCTTCAGGCATGAATGAGCATGTCTCCTACCAGTTCCCAGGGCAGGCTGGACTGCATCCCCACCATGACTGCTGAGGCTGTAGCTGAGAATAGGCTATTTGAGAATATCCTGTGTGGCAGAAGTGTCTCCTACTGGGTCCCTGTATTGGCAGAACTCCTTGTGGACCATTGCTGGGATGGTCTAGAGCCCAGTTACAGGGTCCTTTCAGAATCTACAGTCTGACAGTTTGGTTGGCTCACCTCCAGGGCCTCCCTGACTATGGTCAAGAGGAGTTGGTTCAGGGGCCACTTCAGAGTACACAGCCAGAACTGAGGTCTGTTTGGCCATTACCTAACCCATGAATGGGCAGGACACCTCCTAGGTTGTTTGGTGTATGGTTGCTGGTGATGGTACTAAGACTAAATGGAGGGTAGCTGAGCCCTCAGGGGTACAGAGCTGTTTTCAAGTCTTTAGTTGGGACCACAGTTACCAAGTCAGTCATCTGGGTGCAAGCTTGCCTTCTTCAAGGGACTCTCTTCAGTATTGGACTGCATCAGGGTTTCACAATCAAAAGCATCAAATGATCATTCAGGGAAACCGGGTGAAGGGTACATAAGAACTCACTATACCACTTTTGTAATTTCTGGTGAGTCTAAAATCATTTCAAACTAAAACGTTTACTTAAAGAGTCAACAAAAGTATTATATAAGAATTGATTGGCTATTTGAAATTCATGATAAACATATCGTATATCATTTTTTTGGTAAATTATGTACTATGCATTCTATTTTATCAGTTAAGTCTATAATAAGCTTACACAAGCCTATATGCACATCAGGGCCAACAGTAGGCACAAAACTTTTTTTTTTTTTTTTTTTTTTTAATGTTTTTTTTTTAAATTTATTTCTAGGAGAGAGAGAGAGACAGCGTGAGCAGGGGAGGGTCAGAGAGAGAGGGAGTCACAGACTGAAGCAGGCTCCAGGCTCTGAGCTGGCAGTCAGCACAGAGCCCGACGCGGGGCTCGAACCCACGGACTGCGAGATTATGACCTAAGCGAAAGTCGGACGCTTAACCGACTAAGCCACCCAGGCGCCCCAAGTAGGCACAAAACTTAAAGGAGGGACTCATTCTCAGGGTCATTCAAGTGTCTCACGCTAGTCCCTGCACTGATACACTTACAGATCTCCCGTTCCACCCCTACCCCTACATTGGAGGACCATTAGTTAAATATTTACCAACACACCACTACCTTCAAATAAATACTAGTTTCATTTGCTACATGAACAAAGGCCCTGCCTTGAAAGGGTCCTTAAAAAGTTTATTGGTTTGTAAGTGTATCGGCTTGTCCCCCATGCCCCCTTTTTTAAATCTAATTCTATTCTATCAGAACTTTTAAGGGCTGGAATACGGGATGCTTGATCACAGTGTACTTGAGACTGGACATCTAGCTAAGTGGAAGAGTGAATTATATCATTTCAAATGGAGAGACCAAAACAACTTTAAAAGAAATGAGAGATGTCAGAAAGTCTAGCAGGTTGTGAAACAACATTCTCCAGAGGCAGGGGTACAACAACCAGAAATTGGAGAGACTGAATCAAGCGAGGTAGGATAAGGCAAGGTCAGAGGAGGATAAGGCAAGACTATGAAGCCAGTTCAAAAAGAAAAAAAGGGAATCACTGGGTTCTACTCCTGAAACCAATACTACACTGTATGTAACTTAAATTTAAATAAATAAATTTTGTACTCTTTAAAAGACAAAAGGAAAGGAAAGGAAAGAGAAAAGAAAAGAAAAAAAGGAATTCAAGGAGGGAAAGTATAAATGCAAGCCTTGGTTCATTGGGAAAGAGAATCAAGGAATATCTCATGGATTCTAGATAACTGAAAAGCAAAAAGAAATACTGCTTTGGGAATAATAATCTTTCTCACTGAAGAAAGGTAAATGCAGTTTTCCATTCTTTACTTGTAATTAAGAAATTTGTCTAGGGGCTCCTGGATGGCTCAGTCAGTTAAGCTCAGTGTGACTTTGGCTCAGGTCATGATCTCATGGTTCATGGGTTCGAGCCCTGCATCGGGTTCTGTGCTGACACCTCAGAGCCTGGAGCCTGTTTCAGATTCTGTATCTCCCTCTCTCTCTGCCTTTCCCCGACTCGTGCTCTGTTTCTCTCTGTCTCAAAAATAAATAAACTATAAAAAATATAAAAAAAAAGAAATTTGCCTAGTCTTTATTTTCCTACAATCATTATTTATGTTATGACTGATCACTGTTCTTAATCAAATCCTATGTAATCAAGTTCTATGTAAATAGAATTTACATGTAGAATAGAAGTTTATGTAAATATTCTATATAGTGTGCTTCTGGCACTATTCATCTTATAATAAGTCAAAAAATATTTTGAGGTTTTAATAATAATTGTGAATATAATCAAACTTATTTCTCACCTGCATTCATCCCTTCTCTTGCAATTACCATCTCTCAGTTTGAAGCCCCTCCAGACACCAGCCAAAAGAAAAACAACCCTGTGATTGAATGAGCTTTCATTGGTGCTCTTTTGATCACAAAAATCTAAATTTAAAAGGTAGGTAATTAATTGAATATCGGTCTTTTTTGTCATTACAAAGCAATGACAAACGCATAATTATAGAAATCTTGTTTGAAAAACTTCTGGGTATTTTTCTTTACCTACTTAATGCCAGGAGTAGATTAGTGCTTCAGGGACTGACATCAGTAGTGGTTTCCGACATTCTTCTGCTGTTTTATTCTCAGTTGAGACTGAGTGTCTAAAAGGTTTCTTTAAACAAATGTGTTGGTGTTGGTTGTTTAGTTATGTTTCATTCCCCCCCCCACCCCCACCCCCCGTGGCTACTCAGCATCTGGTGAGCCCTCCCAATGGTGTTGGCAAGGCTAGTCCTTCTCAGAGTGACTGGAAATGTACAACCTGTTACTCAGTAACAGAATATAAAGACTGCCAGCAAATGAAGAACTTCCTTTGTTCCCCATTCTGCTTCCATTGCCAAATGAATGTGCTGCACTCACATCTAATAGCATTTACCAGCTGCTGGGTTCTATTCTTTCCAGTTACGATTACTTGGACTTCCCAGTTCCCATATTGTCCTGTCATTTTCACAGTGGGGGCCCCAGAGATGTTGTAAAAGAATCTCAAAACTATGGCCTCTGCAGCTTCATTAAAGAAAAGTACTCATATCTGCCATAGTGCCCACACTGCAACATCTTGGCAAATCAACCTCTCATCCAAAGTTTTTCTTCCCAGTAAATTTCAGAGCACTTTCAAATGCTTTTGTTTTCTTTACTTCCCATCCAGTCTTTGGATAAAGGTACACTTAACTTTACACAAATGATTAGTTCCTTAATAGTGGTGTGGAAATCAATTTTTTAAATTAAAATCCATGTTAAATGTACTAGGGACAATTATTGCATAAAAGAACTCCATTAGCATTATTTGATAAATCAACTCTTTTGTGTCTCAAACGACAATCCCTACCTTATCTATGTGCAAAGCAAAATGTTCATTTATCTTATGTCCTTGACTATTAAGTGCTCCTGCGGGAATATTCTCACTATAATCTCCCATGTCAGGGCATTGATTTGAATGCTGACCAGAGTCACTATTGATTCCTATTGTTTGGAAATCCTTTATGTTTTTTCTTTTTCTTTGTGTTTGAAGTCCTGGGTTCTTTTTCCTGGAGACACTTGGGAGGGGTAACAGGGTTTACATGAGGAGAACACACTAGAAGACTGATTGTCTGATTGTCCAGTACCTTGCTCGACTGACCACTAAAGATTTTACTATCATCCCTTTCACAGCACTGCTTTTGTTTCCTTTCAACAAGACGTGTCAGGCACTAGTGTCTTAGATCAATCATCTAATGAATTGCTCCCCAAATTGTAGTCCAAGGTATGCTAGTCACTTGAAATTTTCCTTCAATATGTATGAGTTACAGACCAATAGTTTACCCATACCTTCTGTGCATACTACTTCTTCTTACTAACCACCAATACATAACACAATTATTATCTATATTAATAGTGAGATAACTGACTCATATTTTAAAATATAGATTTCCCTCAAAGTATTAAAAATATTCTTTAAAAACAGATGGTGTGATATGAAATGTATGTGAATTCGAAACATCATAAGATCATAAATTACTTAAGTTTTTTTCTTGGAAGTGTGTTTGGTCCTTTATTTTTCCAGCAGGAGACAGCATTCACAGTAAAAACAAAATGTCTGTTTTTAACACTATTATTACACTGCCAATTGCTTTTTTAAAGGATGGTTCTCTGTTAGACAAGTGTAAAGACTTCTGCTATCTATATTCTATCTTTTGAAGATTCACTGGGCCCTGAAGAGTCTTTGAAGTTTTATAACAAATTAGCAGATTTAAATTTAACTGAATAAGTTCTAAATCTGTATATTCATAGGATATTTTATCTGGGATATGCCTAATAACAAAGCTTTGAGAAATGCAGAACAGATACTTGCTGCCTATCTTGAGGTCATTGTGAATTCAGAAGATGAGTTCATTAAAATCTGGCACATAAAATATCAAACATTCTATATAGTTCCTAAACAATTGTGATATTATTTTTTAAGGTTTATTTATTTTTGAGAGAGCAAGAGAGTGCACACTAGTGGGGGCGGGGCAGAGAGAGAGGGCACTGGAGGGTCCAGAGTGGGCTTTGTGCTGACAGCAAAGAGCCTGACCTGTGGCTCCAACACAGGAGCCATGAGATCATGACCTGAGCGGAAGTCAGACACTTAACCAACTGAGCCACCTAGGCACTCGAACAATTGCCACATTAAATAAAAGAATTCTTACAGAGAGGGAGTCTTTTTATTTGTTAGATTTTGTAAATCTACTGCATGAGATGGAAGAAATTATGCTAGCATTTTAATAGCTCTGATATGATTTTCATGACCTGAGGACTCAAGAACACATAGTCTGCTCTATTCTACCTCCAACAAATAGAATTAGAAGCCACTACAGACTTTGACTCTCCTGGTAATATACCTATGTATCAAAGTCTTCCGATAGAGAATAGCAAAGATGAAAATGAGTAGGGACAAAATGGTCTTTGCTTTGAGATTAAGTTTACTTTGACATACTAAATCTAGTGCCTCTTCTACAAATTAGGATTTTCCCAATGAGACCTTCAACACATGTCAATTGACAGACTTCCTTGCTTTTCCAGACCACTGCAATAAAATTAAGGTACAGTTTCTAGATAGTACAATAAACCAAGGACTATAGTTAATGCATACAGGGTATCCCATAATACGTCCCTATTAACAGAGTCAAAGCTAAGGAAAGATAAATTAAAAACAATTCTCTGTTGTTCCTAGAGGTCTTCTCCATGAAGTGATGGCAAGTGAAAACAATGGAATTGTACAGCAGACATACTTGCCTGTTCTGCTTGGAGATGATGGTCTCCAAAGGCACATGTCTATGACACATCAAGAAGAAACTGGGATGAAGAGATCCTATATGCACAGCAGATCTGGAGTTCTGGAATAGTTGAAATATCTAGGAAAACCTTAAGTTTTCCCAAGGGGAACAGAAGTCTCTAACTTTGCATAATTTTTTTTACCTGGTATTACCCTATCCTGGCATTATATTTATTACATTTATTCTATAGTTTGGAACACTGGTCAGATCTAACTTAATTCCTTCATGCTGATATAGCTACAGTTTTTTCTGCTTTTCTCAGAAAGGATAGACACTAATAGTTTATACTCTGTATTTTTTTCTAAGATAATGCACCTAATTCATTCTTTCAACAAATATTTGTTGTACACCTCCTATGCGTCATACATGACTCTGGGAACGCTGGGCATACCTGTTAATAAAACAAGGATCCCTGATCTCTGGTTCTTATATTCTAGTAGGGAAAGGCAGACAATAAACAATAAATTAAAGTAAAATTCAAGAAAAAATGAGTAGAGTAGGACAAGTAGGGTTGGGAGTCCAGAGTGATCCTTGAAACAGGTAAGAAAATTAATCAAGCAGACACAGGAAAAAAGAAGCTTCTGGGCAGAGGAAACAGCTGCAACACAGACTCTTTGGAAAGTAGAGGCCAGTCTGGAAGACAGCCTCGGGTGAGTCATAGGAGAGGGGGTCAGAGGGAGTGCTGGGGGCAGTGAGACCTGGAAGGGCCTACACGCCATGGAGAGGACATCGGCTCTGACTTAAGTGAGATGGGGAACTTTTTGTAGGGTTTGAGCAGAGGGGTACCCTGATATAATGCACATTTTAAAGGGATCATACTGCCTGCAGTAAAGAGAATAGACTCTGGGGGCTAAGAGAGACAAACAGGAAGCCCATTAAAAGGCAAGCACCATAATCTAGACAACATATTGTAATAGCTTGGGTGTGGGTAGAAAGTAACGTGAAGGGGGTAAGAATGGGTGAAAGGGATGCAGAAAGAGGACTCGGGGATGACTCCAAAGCTAGTGGCCTGAGAAATCATCATCAGTTCAGATGGGAAAACTGTGGGTGGAACAGGTTTTAAGGGGGAAAGATTAGGAGCTCTGTTTTGAATGCATCAAGTTTAAGATGTCTTTTAGACATCCAAGCAGATATGTAAGTAGGAAGTTGGATATATGTGTCTAGAGTTTGGGAGAGAGGAGGTAGGAATTCCTTTTTATTTCTGACCAAATGCTCTACTCAAAACTAAAAACATTCATTCATCCAGGAAATTAGCACATTTCCAGTGTGGACACTGAAGAGGGTGAATTTTGATGGACGCCTTAAAAATAGATTCTCTGATTCTGGATCTTAACTGAAAACATATCCCAAAACATAATTTGACTTGATTTTGATTTGATTCTCTTACCTTAACAATCCAGGCAATAAGTAAGTGAAACTTCTCTAGATGGCAATGGCTTTCTGCATAAAAACCACTATTCATTCATTCATGATATAAACATTTATTTGACTCTTAAAACGTATAAGGCTCCTTTTCTTTCCCCTTATCCTATTTGAACAGCAAAACTAGCCAAAGGGTCAGGGGAAAAAAGAATTAGAAGGAAAAACCTTGTAGAACTAAAGTTGACAGAACAGCTTGGCAAATCCCTGCTTTTGAGGAGAATTGTACTGAGGGTATCCTGATGTGAAAGCCACATTTCAGAGAACATAATGGCAGCAAACAAAAGCCCTATCTGGGGTCATGTGAGTTTCTGCCACCCTCAGAAGATTGTTGAAGAAACAGTTTACATGTATTACATGCATTTTAAGCCTTAGGGTTCTTTGGAAACTGAAAATTGTCCTCGCATATTCAGGTATTTAAAAAGTTTGGAGAAAGCAGAAGAAGTCAAGAAACTACCCTTAAAAAATTATGTCCCTAGGGGCGCCTGGGTGGCTTAGTCCGTTAAGCGTCCGACTTTCACTTAGGTCATGATCTCGCGGTTCGTGGGTTTGAGCCCCGTGTCGGGCTCTGTGCTGACTGCCAGCTCGGAGCCTGGAGCCTATTTCAGAGTCTGTGTCTCCCTCTCTCTCTAACCCTCCCCTGTTCACGCTGTCTCTCTCTCTCTCCTAGAAATAAATTTTAAAAAAATATTATGTCCCTATCAGATAAAGGGTTTATATCCAAAATCTATAAGGAACTCACCAAACTCCACACCCAAAAAACAAACAACCCAGCTAAGAAATAGGCAGAAGATATGAACAGACAATTCTCCAAAGAGGACATCCAGATGGCCAACAGACACATGAAATGATGCTCAGCATCCCTCCTCATCAGGGAAATACAAATCAAAACCACACTGAGACACTACTTCACGCCAGTCAGAGTAGCTAAAATGAGCAAATCCGAGAACTCTACATGCTGGTGAGGATGTGGAGAAACGGGCACCCTCCTACTGTTGGTGGGAATGTAAACTGGTACAGCCCCTCTGGAAAACAGTGTGGAAGTTCCTCAAAACATTAACAATAGAACTCCCCTATGACCCAGCAATAGCACTGCTAGGAATTTACCCAAGGGATAGAGAAGTGCTGATGCATAGGGGCACATGTACCCCAATGTTCATAGCAGCACCCTCAACAATAGCCGAAACATGGAAAGAGCCTAAGTGTCCATCAACAGACGAATGGATCAAGAAGATGTGGTTTATCTATACCATGGAATACTATATGGCAATTAGAAATAATGAAATCTGGCCATGTGTAGCAACATGGATGGACCTTGAGGGTGTTATGCTGAGTGAAATAAGTCAGGCAGAGAAGGACAAATACCATATGTTTGCACGCATAGAAGGATTAAGAGGAACTTAACAGAGGACCATGGGGGAGAAGAAGGGGAAACAGTGGGGGAGAGGGGGAGAGGCAAACCATAAGAGACTCTTGAATACTGAGAACAAACTAAGGACTGATGGGTGTGGGGGGGGAGGGGGGAGATGTGCATGGAGGAGGGCACTTATGGGGATGAGCACTGGGTGTTATATGGAAACCAACTTGACAATAAACTATTTGTAAAAAAAATAATAAAATAAAATAAAAGGAAAAAAATTATGTCTCAGTATTTTAAAATTTGCCTTTTATTTTCAATTCCATGAAACACAGTCTTAGAAGGGTGAGGGACCCTCACAGATAGAATTCAGTAGATAGCAGATAGTAGTAGAAGTCCATTAAAAGTAGAAATTCAATTCCACAATGTGTGTTTAGTGTCCCCCATGTGCAAGGACTAGTTGGAAACATGAAGAGCAAAGAGAAACAGTCCTTCTCTCCAGATTCATAGCAAAATAGGATACAGAACTTCACATATACACACTAATGGCACTAATACCAGGCAGACTGTGTTAATTAGGGAAAGAAGAGATTAATTATGAGAGAAGTATGATTATGCCTCTTAGAGGATTAAGGACTTCTACTAAGTCTTTAATAAAATACTACTACTACTACCATTAATGATTGTAAATCAGGATGAGGTGGAATTTTTTTGTTAAAAATTTTTAGGTTTATTTATTTATTTTGAGAGAATGAAAGAGAGAGAGAGAGCATGAGCAGGGGAGGAGCAGAGAAAGAGAGAGAATCCAAAGCAGGCTCTGCCAGTCAGCCTAGAGCTCTACGTGGGGCTAGAACTCATGAAGCTGAGATCATGACCTAAGCCGAAGTCAAGAGCCAGACACTCAACCTACTGAGCCACTCAGGCACCCCTGGAGTGGAATTTCTATGCAGAGAGAACTTGAGCATAGATCTGGAGGTAAGAATGAAAGGCATGTATGGGACAGTTAGGGTCCAGTGTTAGCAGAGCATGAAAAAGGTAGGGGCTAAGTTAAATGTACATATTCAAACATGTATAAATAATATAATGCAAGTGAAAACACCTATACCTAGTGCTCAGCAGAAAAGCTCAATAAGTTAATTGAATGTTAGCTTGCAATTGAACATAATTCGGAAAGTGTGAGAATAACTAAGAATAGGATAAAAATGGTTTTGGAAAAGTAAAACTTAGTAATTAGGATGGACACAGCTACTACATATTTTTCAGTCCACCTGCAATTAGAGATATTTTTAGAGCTTTTGAAATAAGTTTCAAAAGCTTTACTGAGATACCCTTCACAAACGGTTGTGTACATATGTAAAGTGTACAGTTTGGTAAGCTTGGACATATGTACACAATCATGAAACTAATTCCACAATCAAGATAATGAATATACTTTTCATCCTCCAAATCTTCCCATGTTCCTTGGTAATCCCTCCCTCCTCTTCCTCCTCCTCCCAATTCCCAAGCAACCAATGATTTGCTTTCTGTCAACTGTAAATTAGTTTGCATTTCCTAGAATTCTACCTAACTGGCATTCTAAAGATGTTCTCTTTTTCATCTCCATCCTTTCACTCAACATAAATACTTTAGAGTCAACCACAGTATAGATTGTATCAGTAATTTATCTGTTATTACTGAGTACTATTTCATCATGTGAGTATGCCACAATTTGTTTCCAGTCACCTGGGGATGGACATTTGGGCTGTTTCCAGTTGGGAGCTGTTACAAATAAAGCTGCTAGGAACCTTCATGTACAGCCTTTGTATGAATGTATGCTTTCACTTCTCTTGGGTAAATATCTTGGCAAGAAATAGCAGGATCACATGGTGGGTATACATTTAACATTTTAAGAAACTGACAAGTTTTTTTACAAAGCAGTTGTATCATTTTACATCCCACAAGCAGTGTGTGAGAGCTCCAATTCCTCTACATCATTGTAGATGAACTAATGTTTGATATAATCCTCCTTGTAAAAGAAGTTTGTTATCACCCAAACAGCCACACTCAAATGGCTCTTCACAGATAGGCTAAGTTCAATTGACAGTGTTTTTGATAAATTTAGAAAATAGCAAAATACCTACATAATTCAGAAAAATAGATCAATGCCATGGAAAATAGCTATAGAGTTAAGGGAGTGACTTCTAGAAAGTAGGATGAAAGGTGGGAGAAAAAAGGGGAGAGGATACCACAGGTATTTATTACATTTTAAAGAGTACTGACTTTTTAAAACAGACCATGGATTATTTTAACAGAATATTAAAAGATTGGAATAAATAAACCAAAGTAGTCTTAGAGATCTTTTCACAAATGCATATAAGAAACCCATTATCTATTTTCAATTAAAATCTACTATAATAGAAAATCCTTATTGGTTACTTTGTATTTTCCATATACACTACATATTAATAATCATAACTAATATATTTTATAGTGCTAAAAGCAGAAGAAAAGTCATGCAGATAATTTGGAAATGATAAAGTGTTCAAGAATCTCTGTTTTTAATGTGAGCAGAGTTCACATTAAAACAATGTATAAACATTATGAAGACAAGCAGTTTTTATAGTTATTAGCCACACTTCATTAAATGTTTAGCTTTTGGAAAGTACTAGCATAGATTAAACTTAAATAACAGAGAGATGTTTGAATCATGTATAATTAAAGACACACAGCTTTAATTCATGTGTATTAAGGTTGTGGAGTCTCATTTTTGCTGCAGTGATTCCTCTGGTTACAAAACAGATGAGGTCTGGAGAAGCACATGGTCTTTGGTATCAGAGCCTGGGTTTAAATCCTGACATCACAATTTACCTGATATGAGCCAATATATGTAAGGCAACATTACAAAGTCTCATTTACTTCATTTCTAAAAACAGCATTAAAATAACTACTTCTTAAGACTGCGTTGAGGAGTACCTGATGTAAATTCCAAGCATAGTGCCTGGCACAGAAGTGATCAATAAAGTTCAGCTACTATTATTACCTGGGATTCATTATTGTAAAATATCCCAAGCAATTCTACCCTTGCTTTCCAATGGTTTTTGGTTGCCCTGAAATCTGTCTTATAAGGAACATGATCACAAGTTTTCCCCAAGAGTTTTAGTCACCTCATGTAGCAGTAACTGGAGTCTGCCCTCAATCTATATCCGTAAAATTTAGGACATTCTCCTCATATCATTCCTTTTGCCCAAATGCTAACTTCCCTCAAGAATCTTCCTGCTTTGTGGAAAGAGTATCCAATGGAAAAAAGACAGCCTCTTTAACAGATGGTGCTGGGAGAACTGGACAGCAACATGCAGAAGAATGAAACTAGATCATTTTCTCACACCATACACAAAAATAAGCTCAAAATGGATAGAGGACCTGAATGTGAGACCAGAAACCATCAAAACCCTAGAGGAGAAAGCAGGAAACAACCTCCTTGACCTCCACCGCAGCAACTTCTTACTTGACACATCCCCAAAAGCAAGGGAATCAAGAGCAAAAATAAACGATTGGGACCTCATCAAGATTAAAAGCTTCTGCACGGCAAAGGAAACAACCCAGAAAACTAATAGGCAACCAATGGAATGGGAAAAGATAGTTGCAAATGACATATCAGATAAAGAGTTAATATCCAAAATCTATAAGGAAGTCACCAAACTCCACACCCGAAAAACAAACAACCCAGTAAAGAAATGGGCAGAAGGCATGAACAGACACTTCTCCAAAGAGGACATCCAGATGGCCAACAGACACATGAAATGATGCTCAGCGTCCCTCCTCATCAGGGAAATACAAATCAAAACCACACTGAGATACCACCTCACGCCAGTCAGAGTGGCTAAAATGAGCAAATCAGAGAACTCTAGATGCTGGCAAGGATGTGGAGAAACGGGCACCCTCCTACTGTTGGTGGGAATGTAAACTGGTACAGCCCCTCTGGAAAACAGTGTGGAGGTTCCTTAAAACATTAACAATGAACTCCCTTGTGAGCCAGCAATAGCACTGCTAGGAATTTACCCAAGGGATACAGGAGTGCTGATGCATAGGGGCACATGTACCCCAATGTTCATAGCAGCACTCTTAACAATAGCCAAAACATGGAAAGAGCCTAAGTGTCCATCAACGGATTAATGGATCAAGAAGATGTGGTTGATCTATACCATGGAATACTACATGGCAATGAGAAAGAATGAAATCTGGCCATGTGTAGCAACATGGATGGACCTTGAGGGTGTTATGCTGAGTGAAATAAGTCAGGCAGAGAAGGACAAATACCATATGTTTGCACGTATAAGAGGATTAGGAGGAACTTAATGGAGGGCTATGGGGGAGAAAAACGGGGGAAATAGTGGGGTAGAGGGAGAAAGGCAAACCATGAGAGACTCTTGAATGCTGAGAACAAACTGAGGACTGATGGGTATGGGGGGAGGAGGGTGATGGGCATGGAGGAGGGCACTTGTGGGGATGAGCACTGGGTGTTATATGGAAACCAACTTGACAAGAAACTATTTATTAAAAAAAAAAAAAGAATCTTCCTGCTTTGTTTATTCTCCAGTGCCTTCATGTGGTTGGTCTTTGAATTTTTCCCAGAGATTACAGTTGTCAGTGGGAGGGTCAGTCTCACAGAAGCTTACTCAGCTATACCAGAAGCACATGCACCACTAATTTTACTTAAGTTCTACTCTTCAATGGATTTGGGCATGATTAATGGTAAGGGGAGCAAAACTATCTGACCACTCCCACTTTTTCCAAGAGAATGAAACTCTTATCTGAGGGGATCAAATTCTAGAACACTGATCAGATGAGAGTTACTTGTGGGCAAGGTAGCTATTTGTTCAGTGGTCATCCTAACTCTTTAAACTGAGTTGATGCTAAGTTCCACAAGTAGAAAAATGAAATCACTTTGCTTTCTTTCTCTTCGCTTTTTAACAGAAGCACTTAGATACTTTCATTGTTTCATCTTTAGATGAACTAAACCTAAATCTATCTAAAACTAGATTTAATATCTGGGTTTAAGTAGAGAAAGGACCTCAGATATAAGCCATATTCAGGAATCCTAAGGGTACCACATTACAGGTTGGGAAATAAGAGTCCTTGATAATTTTTTTTTAAGTATTAAATTTCCTTTTACAATTTTTGCTTGAGAAATTCACAGAATAAAGAAGTGTTTAGACCACAGTATTCAGACATTCTTGGTTCCTAGCCAAAAATCATTTAGCAAGTCCCCCAAAACTTTCATTAAGGCCCAAAGTAATGACAGCCAAAGAGAGTGACAAAAAATGCAGGATGTAGGGGAAGGAAAGCAAATAAGAATGTAACAAAGAAAATTCTGTTGGACAAATTTATAATTTCTTAGAAATTAACCAGAATTTTTAAAGTCTTTAAATCTTATATATCAAATCACAGCCAAGTTCCCACAATATTTGCACAGCAGGGGCTAGAACCCAGATGGGCTCAGTCCAGCCCAGTAAGTTTTAACAATATCATATGTGGACAAGCAATATATAAATCTAGACTCTCCTACATCAAAGAACTTGGTTGCTGTGAAAATATTATAAGCCTCATCATTAAACTTCAAGTCCCCTGGAAAATCTTTGGATTTTTGTTCCAACATAAGTTCTCCTATTTTAGGGGTGTCTGGGTGGCTCAGTCGGTTAAACAGCCAACTCCTGATTTCAGCACAGGTCATGATCTCACTGTTTGTGAGACTGAGCCCCACAATGGGCTCTGCATTGACAGTGCAGAGCTTGCTTGGGATTCTCTCTCCCTCTCTCTCTGCCCCTCAAAATAAATAAGTAAAATTTAAAAATACTTCTATTTAAATTCTGAGAAGTTTCTTGCAATAATTAAGTTCCTTATGCAGTTTGGTAGCTTAAAAATCTTACTGAGCTATAATATCATTTATACTGCCCTATTGGCATTCCAGCCCTGGCTGACATATCTCCTGTCTTCATCTTCCTATGCTCTCATTAAAATAAATGGATTGTGTCTTAGCACATATTTTCTTTTATATTAGAAATCTCACAGATAGTCAAGTGTGGATATTTTATGATAAACATTTCTCCTTCCTCCTTGAATATTTTACAGTTTTTAAAAACCCATACTTAATCGTATAAGCAATATTTGTGAAGTTATAACAAAGAATATTTTCTGTGCCAACTGTTAGGACTTACAATGCATATATCTCTGGTTAAATGAAAATAAGTCTGCTTTTATGCTAATTTACCACACCATAAGCCCTTTTATCTAAATAAAAATGGCTGATAGTTATAGGTTATTCTTGACTAAGTCTGGAAATGTTGAAAAGCTACTCAACAACCTGGCCTTATTTAAGAATGAATCAGTTCTATAAATGCCTCACAAGTTACCATACCACCAAAAGATCGCCCCCTCCCCTTTAAAAATGCTCAGTAGGGCAAACCAAATACAGACAAAAGCCAATTTCTCCAAGATCTGTTCATAAAAATCACTTCTCTAGAGGTAACCTCACCACCTCTGATCTTTGACTTTTTATCCTCTGATTGTATCAGGCCCACACCTAGAAGAGCTGTGTGAGGAAGCATGCAGATGGTTTTATAAGCAGCCTAAACACCATAGCATCACACTGCTCAGCTCACAGCTAGGAGTTACAGAAAGTATGTTCTGACCCAGAAGCTTCCACAACTTCTTAAATCTTCTAAATTCTCTATTCCTCACTTAAAATCCCACATTTGTTTTCCAACTTAAATGCTCATACTTTACACACTCAGTATCATAAATAATCACCTATATTAAACTAAAATAACTTTTTAAGTTTTGTCTTTCTTTCTGCATCTAATTTATTTAAGGATTCACTTTCCATACTCTCTTCTTGTAACTCAGTAAAACAAGCCACCAAGCTGGAGTTCTTTGCATGTGAACCTATACCTGATACATCATTTATAACTAGTAAAACTTTTTAAAGAAAGCAAATGTGTCACAATGAGTGAGGTAATTATTTTTTTATGCAGTTGACTTTTCAGTCAGCTGTGGCATCTTTGTTTTGTCAGGATGTAATCATCTACTATTCACACAGAACTGCAAAGTCACATTAAGTGCAAAGTGTAGATGTCTTAAGTGGACTCTGAAAATGACAGTGTGGGAATCCTTGAACCTGGATGATGAGTTCATGGTGGCTCATTATCATATTCTCTCTAATTGTATGTTTAAAAGTTTCTACATTAAAAATTAAATGTAAAAAATAGAGGAGCCCCTGGGTGGCTCAGTCAGTTAAGTGCCTAACTTTGGCTCAGGTGATGATCTCATGGTTTGTGAGTTCAAGCCATGCATTGGGCTCTGTGCTGACAGTCTGGAGCCCACCTTGGATTCTGTATCTTCCTCTCTCTCTGCCCCTCCCCTGCTTGCACTCTGTCTCTTTCTCAAAAATGAACATTAAATTTTTTTTAATAGAGAGAAGACTCTGGATTACAGCAAGTCACTCTGGATTCTACCACTTCAATGGGACCTATGAACAAATGATCCCATAAAATATACATATTTAGAATTGCTAACTGTATTTGGATTAACCTCCTACTTCCAGATATCTGTGGTCTGGAACTCTGTGAAAACTGGGAAATCAAGTAATTGGTAGAACCAGATTCCTTTTCCAGCCATACTAATTGTTGACAACAGAACTCTCATCATCCTTATAATCCTTATGTCCATGCCACTCGCCCTTTATTGGACATTAGCTACTACAGAGGTGATGTGCACATTGTCACTTCTAGTACTGTTGTGCCATCAACCTTGATCCTCCCATGAAAAATGTTTAACTGGTACTTAGAGAATCTTGGATGCCATTCAATTTAATTATGAATATCTTGATCCCTAGTCCCCTGGTCTAGAATCTTCATCACCTAAGAATTCCAGATTTATGAGGACAGCCTCCTAAAATGTCTAAAATTAAAATTTAATGGTTACTGAATAGTCAATTGTGGAACTTTATTTTTTTAATGTTTATTCATTTTTGATAAAGAGAGTGTGAGCAGGGGAGAGGCAGAGAGAGAAGGAGACACAGAATCTGAAGCAGGTTCCAGGTTCTGAGCTGTCAGCACAAAGCCTGTTGTGTGGTTCAAACTCACAAATGGTGAGATCACTACCTGAATCAAAATGGGAAGCTTAACCGACTAAGCCACCCAGGCACCCCTTAAATTGTGGAACTTTAAAAACAACTATTCATCCTTTTAAAGACTTGAAGAGATTCCTTGGTATTTCTTAGCATGCTTCTATTTATTGGACATATGTCATTCACAGGAAATTCTCTTCCTTATTCCTTAGCTACATACTACAATTTAGTTTTATAGGTCTCTAACTTGATCATTTCCATGGGGAATTATTTACCCCATTATTCAGTTGAGTACTGAAAAAATGTCAGGCATTCTTTTAAATGCTGAAGATGTAATGTTAAAAAAATAAACAAGTAGTTCTAAAGGAGCTTATATATAGTAGAGAAACAGACAATAAAAAGTAAATAAGTAGCATGCCAGATGCTGACAAGTGCTCTGGAAATAAATAAGGTTGTAAAAGAGCAATAGGGATGCTGGGAGGGAGAGCTGATGTTTTATAAGGAGTGGCCAGAAAATACTTCATTGGCAAGTTGATATTGACTCCACAGAGCTTTGACATGAGAAATAAACAATAAAAATATTTGAAGGAAGAATGTTACAGACAAAAGAAACAGCAAAGGCTTTAAAGCAAGAACATACTTGGTGAGTTCAAGGAACAACAGGAAGTAGAACTAGGTATCCTCCGGCTACTGTTTTAAGAAGAGACTATAAAGGAGCAAGGTTAGAAGCAGAGTCCAGTAAGGAGGCTAATGTAGAATCCAGGCAAGAGATCAAGACCAAGTCCACCACAAGAGTGATAGTGGTAGAAATGATGAGTGATGATTAAACTCCAGATTTTTAAAAAAAAATTTTAATGTTTATTTATTTTTGAAAGAGAGAGAGACAGAGTGTGAGCAGGAGAGAAGCAGACAGAAAGGGAGACACAGAATCTGAATCAGGCTCCAGGCTCTGAGCTATCAACACAGAGCCCAATAAAGGGCTTGAACCCGCAATCATGAGATCATGACCTGAACCTAAGTCTGACGCTAACCAACTAAGCCACTCAGGCACCCCATAAACTCCAGATATATTTTTAAGATACAGTCAACAGAATTTATTAATATATCCTATATAAGGCATAAGAAACATCAAGAATGACTCTAAGTTTTCTGATCTGAGCATCTAGAAGAAAATAATTGCCATTTGCTAAGAAAGGGAAGACTGGAGTGAGCAAAGCGGTATGTAGGCCTGGGTTGGTTGTTCCTTACTCCATTTTTCCTCAAATTGCATGAAGTTCACAAATACATTATAAGAGCCATGAGATAGTAAGGCTTATCACTACCCATCAACAAATACAAGAATGGGCTTCCAAGAACTTCCTTTCAACTCTCTCTATCCCATATTTCTCTCCTAAACCACAAAACCAAAAAACATGAGTTTAGAAATTTGGCATATCACTTCTGAAAAGCTGTGGACTTCAAATATTAAAAATATCCAGGGGCTCTTTTCTTCCCCATGTCAAGTAAATAAAAATTCTGTCATCTCTCCTTCCCCTGTTCTGTTTGTCACTCTCATTTTTCTTTCAGAGTTCCAGGTGTGCTCTTTAGAGAAATGTAAAGGTCCAAGGACAGATGTGTCTCCTTCAAGGTACAGGTTTGTTCCAAGTGACCATGTGGGCCCTAGCACCTTTCCTGAGCTTGTTTTGTAGGCGGGGATTCTCAAAGTAGTTGTCCATAACCAGAAGTCAGAAATCAGAATCTCAGACCCTATCATCAACAGGGTGATCCCCCCATGACCAAGAGCTATTTTTTTTTTCTGACAGAATTCATATTAACTAAGTCATCTTACCAATCAGTCATCACTACATTGCTATTTTTCTTTGAAATAAACTCAGCAACTTGCCTAAAAGCTACTGTTTTTGAATCTTCAATCCCAATATGTGTTTATCTATACATATTGTCAATGTTTTCCTACATCTCTCTTGAAACGCTGTGCATCATCCTGGCTAGGCCTCTATGAGAGCCATGCCATTCCCTGCCCTATACAGCCAGGGAGTGAGCCCACTGGGTCTACTGCAGTCAGCCCACTTGATTGTGAACTTTGACTCTACAGCAAAACAGTGAGTACAAAACAGTTTTCAAAGGGTTACAATGTGCAACTCATCATGCCAGATAGTATATAGGATAAAATGTAGAAAAAGGCTTTCCCTCTTGAAGGCATGAAAAACCTCACAATTTTTCTGCAGGCATACTAATAATCATAAGTCAGAAAATATTCAGTGTTTTAAGATAGAAGGTAAGATCTATGAGAGCTGAGAAGCTGCAAAGTGCCTACAGCTGTCAGAGAAAAGGATGCCTCATGGAAGCCAAAGTCAAAGTCCCTTCTCAAGGCCCAGATGAATGCATTGCAGGTACTACTTGAGTTCAGGTCAGAAGTAGGATGGAAAGGCTCAGAAGCCTGTCAAACAGAAGGAGAACTACTCAGCAAGAATGAGGTTCCTGAGGAGCCAGGTTATACATAGGTAGCCTGGGGGGAAAGTATGTGTCAAATAATAGGTGTGGTGGTAGGAGGGGAAGCAGGATGAGGCCATGGGTCAAGAAGACAAATCGGGGCTGAGCCTGTAAATGGAAGGTAAGTAAAGCAGGAAGACAGAAATCTTGTCTGGCAGGATAACTACCTCCTCTGGAATTTCTTTCTGGACTCCCCCTCCCTCAGCTTCCTCACCCCCAAGCAGAACTGATGTCTACCTTGGCAACACACATACTTAAGTTGTACACTTAGTGGCAAGTACCCAAATTGTATGTATGTTTATGTGCCCAACACCTGGGAAGTTCTCACACACAAAGCTCAAACAATACTTGTGGAGGTGAGCTGGAGGGCGGGCCACAGGAAGAAAAATGATGGCACTTAGAGCCTCCTTGCAATGCAAAGAAACCAGAAGACAATTGTATGAGTTTCCTATGACTGTTATAACAAATAACCACAAACTTAGTCACTTAAAACAATACACATCTTTTCTTATGGTTCTGGAATTCACACACACGTGTGTGTGTGTGTGTGTGTGTGTGTGTGTAGTATGTGTATACATGAGAATACATTTCCTAGATCTGCCCACTAGGAACTAGAAGCAAACACACCCCAATAACAATGAGCATACCTAGCATCCAGACCTCGATCTCTAATACTATTCCCCACTAGAAAAACAGCGACCACAACAATGGGGCTCCTTATAAAAATGGCTAATTCTCAGGACTTGGACAATGTGGATTACAAGAAGAACCTGGAATATTTATGCTAAAAAGTAAGAAAATGGTCAAAACATGATGGGACATGTCACAAGACACAGAAGCTCCCATTAAGGCTCCCACTGGTCATATCTATGATACTTGGAGCACTAAAACAATGAAGGGCAGTAATGAATTGCAGATTACTGAGAAAGTTGGAATCTATGACACATTTTCTAATATATAGATAAAATATTACCAGTGTGCAGTCATCCTATTAAAGGTTGGTTCAGGTCAGTACCATCAATAGGCACTAAACCAAGGGCAAAATTTTTATTAAATTTGTGTTGTCTTACAGTGTCTCCTCAGATGGCTTGTTAATTACAAGCAAAAAAGTGATTATTCAGTGGGGAACTGAATATCTTGACTGGGTTCACAAGTTTACCATCACCGTTAAGGGCAGGTGGGCATAATGTGCCTTAAGATGTAATGCCCTGAGAAGGATACAACATCAATTATGAAATGTTCCAGCCAAGAATACACAACCTGAATGCAATCATGAGAAAGCATCAAACAAACCTAAAAGGAGCAATATCTTCTTTTAAAAGTATTGTATTCTTTAAAAATGTCAATAACATTAAAAGACAAAGAATGACTATGGAAATATCCTAGTTTAAAAAGCCTGAGAGATATTATAACTAAATGCTATACATGATCCTAAGCTGGATTCTGTACTTAAGGAAACAAAAAAAAGAAAGAAAGAAAGAAAGACATTACTAGATCAATTAATGAAATTGAAATATGGAAGATAGATTACTGGAAAACAGTATGAAGGTTTCTCAAAAAATTACAAATAGAATTTCCCCATGATCCAGCAATTGCACTACTAGGTATTTATCCAAAGGATACAAAACTGTTGATTCTAAGGGGCATATGCACCCCAATGTTTATAGCAGCACTATTGATAATAGCCAAATGATGGAAAGAGTCCAAATGTCCATCGATAGAAGAATGGTAAAAGAAGGAGTGGTGTATATATATGCAATGGAATGTTACTCAGTGATCAAAAAGAATAAAATCTTGTTATTTGCAACAATATGGATGGAACTACAGTGCATTATGCTAAGTGAAATAAGTCAGTCAGAGAAAGATAAATATATAATTTCATTCATATATGGAATTGAGGAAACAAAACAAATGAACATAGGGGAAGGGAAGCAAAAGTAAGATAAAAACAGAAAGGGAGACAAACCATAAGAAAACCTTAAATACAGAAAACAAACTGAGGGCTGCTGGAGGGGTGTTCTATAGAGACACTGGCTATATAGGTGATGCACATTAAGGAAGGCTGAGTGCATCAGGGATGAACACTGGGTATTATTTTCAAGTGATGAATCACCGGTTTCTTCTCCTGATATCTTTATTCACTATATGCTAACTAACTTGGCTTTAAATAAAAAAGAAAAGGTCTGGAATGGAGGCAGACCCTGAAAGAGCTCCCAGCCAGCGGCCATCAGCTGACCACACTCCCTAGAGCTGGGCAGCAAATCTTTCCTTGAAGAGTGAACTTGATGGTGCATACCCATTTCTAGCACAGTTAATTCTTTGCCCCATTTACCTACACTTCTATCTGTTCAGAAAGCAGCTCCTCCAGAATTTTGGTGGACCTCTTTTCCTTAGAGAATCTTGGAGTAACCACAAGCCCCACTGCTGTAGCCGGTCTCAGGGTCACAATTCCCACATCATCTCCCTCCTTCATTATCCATTCTAGGTTCTTTTTACCTTCCAGAGCCACCCTTGCTGGCCTTGCTGGCTTACTAGGTGGTGTGAACCGGACCCTGAGAGGTCTCCATGATTACTTACTATAGGTTTGCCAAAACTTATATTCACAGTTGGCAAAATAAAGCCAAGTGGATCACTCTGGATTCTACACACATTCTTCCATGTCCCTTATTTCCCTCTAATGATTGGCGTCAATTACCCTTACCAAAACAGTGACTTTTCTTGCCTGCCAGTCTCTGGACACAAGGTACACAAAGTGTCCCAGATATATCTACAGCTTAATCAATGAGCTGCTTCCCAGGTTCCCTGACTAAAGTCTCATTTTGGAAACTAGGCTTTTATTCCTGCACAGCCCAGAGGTGTAGATTCGAATGGGAAGCATACAGTCCTCCAAAGAATCATGGGGAGTAACAATAAGTGCAGTCACTACTGCTTCTAGTTCCTGATCCTGGAAGCCTGGATCCACCAAGCCAGAAAGCAATGGTTCCAGGTAAGGGTCTCAGCATTGGTCTCTGTTGCTTATTGGATATTTGAAGGCAATAGTACCTAACTCAGTAAGTTTGAGTTGAAGCTGTTTGGCCCAATATAACATCCTTGTTTGCTTCCATGGTCACATTTTTCATTTGCCTATTGTAACAACACTGGCTGGTCAATGATGGAGGTTGGCTGGCATCTACTGTCCAAATTGTTTTGTATAATTTTCAGTCTAGTGCCTCTTCAATAGATGTTCTCTTGTAGTTAACATGTGATACCAAAATCTTTACACTTCATCTCTCCCATATGTCCATCCGCATTTCTCTAATCCAGAATCCTGGTCACCAAATTTATCTTTTCATTCCCAGCCAGACCATTTGCCATGTCCATGAGTCCATACACTTTCTAATTCAGGCTATTTCTCTTTCCACAAATGGTAGGTAACCAGGACCAGGTATACCATCTTGCCTGTTGGGAACAATTTCCCTTCTCCCTGTCTTTCAAGCCTACCTCTGAGTGGAATTTAGTGTAGCTGCTTTCCATTCTCAGCTAGAGCCCATATATCAAGCTGATTCATCCATAAACAAAGCTCAAACCTTTCCCTGCTCCCTTCAGGTGTTTGACTGAAATCCCCAATACAATCATAGGTGTGATTTGGAAACAGGGTGATGGTGCAATAGAGGTGGATGCTGGGGGGCCCAGGCAATCTGCTCCCACAGTTTGCTTATGCCTATCGGTTCCAGTCGCACCACTTCTGTCTTACGAAGGATTGTTTCGGCACTCATATGGCCTTACGACTCACATATCATCTCACAGCTCCTGGCTCTCCAGTTAGCAGATTCTAGATCCGAAAACTGGCTCAGGTCTGGAAACTAAAAATGAGATTGTGTCTTTTTACAATCAATTTAGGGCAATCATCCATGATTTTTTCTCCTCATACAGATTGAGTGATAGTCTTACTGGCTGCCCATCTACAAACACTGTGTGCTATTAATTATCATCATACTTCTCTGCAGGTCAGGTGTTCTTGGCTGCCATTTCATTCTTGCCAACTGTGATAATAATGGAAACCCCCTGGCGTCTGGCAGTTAAGTGTCACAACCTGAGCTTTGTTGTTGCAGGCTTCTGTCATCTTCACTTTTAGCAGCATGCCACATTCAGAAATAACATCATCAACTGTCAGCCCTGGCCTATAAGGACAACTGCTATTGAAATTCTTAGTTATGTTGGTGCTACTCTCACTGGTGTGCTTTTATATCTTTGGTAAATGGTGTGTCCTCCAGGCCTTCTTGTGAAACCCACTCATCCATGTATATCCAAGTCCTAAAGCCTTTAAGGCCTTTTCTCCACCATCTCTTATAGCAATTCTGCATTTCAACATTGTTTAGTTGTAAGCTATGATTTTTTCCCCATGCTTCTAGAACCCATCCTAATAATAAATTGGCAAAATGTCCAATTCTGTATCTTGGGAGAATGTTCACTTATCAGATCTTATATTCTGGTCTTCTTGATCAAACACCCTCAGCATCCAAGCACACACACATATATATACCTGGCTCCTGCCAGAACATGATGACTAGCTCTTGCAGCTCCTTTGGGGAATACTGTCTCTTCTCTGCTTCAGCCCAGAATAGCTGTTGCTGGATTGGGTTGAAAATTGGCCCCAGTTCTAGGAGTAGCCGAGCAAAGGAGATGAGGGAGCAGATCCTGAAATGGGCACCTGTTGCCTTGTGAGGGAGAGGTCTCTTCATTGTCTTAGAGCATGGCATTGTGTTGGGTTTTAGTAGGGAGGTGTGGGTTCCCAGAAGTGACCCTTACCAAATGGTTCAAGGAGTCTGAGAAATCAAAATATGTGGGAGTATCCACTCATTGTCTTTACCCTCTGTGTCAGGGTCTCTAGTTTTCCCAGTCAGGGCTCTAAACTTGGGTTAACAATCTGCCTTGGTAGAAGGTTAATAATTTTTTTTGATACAGCCACTCTGACTGTTAAGTTCTATTGTTGGTCCTCAGCTTGTTCATTCAGTACATGCAACTATCTTCTCATAAAATCAATGAGTACCTCCGATTTCACCTCTGGCTTATAGTTGTATGCTGCTCACTCTCACTGATTCTTGTGGTAAAGATAATAACACCTCCTGTGTTTTTGTTCTATAGTTATTATTTTATTCCATACTTATTGTGTTTATTCTATACATATATACTTATTCTAAGACAGCCAAAGTGATGAAAATTAATTAGTAGACAACTTTAAGATATTGAAGTAAGAAGGGCACCTGAGTGGCTAGTCAGTTGAGCACCAGACTTTTGATTTAGGCTCAGGTCATTGATCTCTTGGTTTATGAATTCAAGCCTTGCATCGGGCTGTGTGCTGACAGTGCAGAGCCTGCTTGGGAGTCTCTCTCTCTCCCTGTCTCTTTCTGCCCCTCCCCTGCTTGTGCTCACTCTCTCAAAATAAATGAATAAACTTTTTAAAAATATTTTTAAAAAGATCTTGATATAATAATTTCTGGTTTTGTCTTGAAGTACTTAAAAGTTTCTGAGAAGGAAAAGTTTAGAATAAAAACAAAATGAGCAAAAGATGACTCCTGCATCTTTGTGTCTGTCAAGACCAAAGAAGATCTTAGAAATTGGGTAGGAAGACTTCACTGCAGAGGATTCATCACAAGATAACCAGAACCCAAATACAACACAGCTGACCACTTCCTTTCTTCCCAGCATTCTGTTTCCTTGGCTGCCACACTACATGCTCTTGGCTTTGCTTCTCCTTTGCTGCTCTTCAATCTCCTAAAGTCACCCCTTCTTAAGCAAATCTTTAAAACTTCCCACATTTAGGGCTCTATTCTTAAGCCTTAGGTCGACATTCTATCCCTGGATAGTCTTATTTATCCTCTTGACTGTGATTTTCATCTATGTGTTAGTGACTCCCAAGTCAGTATCTCCAGCGCAAATGGCACTCTGAGGTCCAGAGCCACATACACAATTTCCTACTGGATGTCTCCATCCATGAGTGACACAAATTCATGTCCAACTTCCAAAGCTGCTTCTTGGTGGTTTCTACCTCAGTAAGTGGGATTATGATGCAATCACCAAGGAGTTATTTTTGACCACTCCCCACCACATTTTATGCATCCAAGTCCTGATGATCTTCCCACATAATATCTCTCAAATATGTCTACTTCTTTTTGTTGCTTCATCACCTTCATTTCTCAGTTTCCTAGCTAATCTTCCTGCTTGTATTCTTGATCCCTCCAAACTAGTCTCCACATAGGAGCCAGAATAATCATTTAAAATATGAAATTGATTCAGGTCAGTTTCTACCCAAAGACTTTCATGATTTCCCATTACTCTTAAGATAAAATCCTCAGTCATTGAGATATTTCATTTCATGCCACACTTCTCTTGGGTCTTTTCATACCAGCCATATGCTGTGTTTCTTGTTCCTTGAACATGCCCTGCTTGTACATGTCAGGACATTCAAACATGCCATTACCAGTGTTTGAAATCTTCCTTTTCCCTATCCTTCGCCTAGCTAATTCCTATGTCCTTCAGATTTCAACATAAACCATTTCATACTTAAGGAGGCTCTCTGTAAGGGTGACTCTCATTTCTTCTTCCTCCTTGCCAGTCCTTTTTATGTTCTTTCCTACCCTGCCCTGTGTGTCAGAAAGCTGAGACATACCAACTGCCTCTCTGGGGCTCCTTTGCCCTCTAGCTCTGGCTAGGATGGCCAGTGGAACTGCCTGTAGGAGAGCCAAGGGAAAGAAGAGAAAGAGTTCAGGGCATTTCTTCCCTTGTTTCTTTCCTGCTCTGGCCCTGGGGTTCTAGGATCAACTGAGTCCTATTCTCAATGGTGCTCTTATCTCAAAGGTGCATACCTCACCAGATGAGGTATAAAATGGCTTCCCCGTAACTATTAGTCCCTAAGTGACTTGACACCCACTGCTGTTTGCACAAGTCTGTTGACCTGTCTGTAAATTGTCTTATTCTTTGAGTAGAAGTCTGCTTGGACTCTGACTGATACACTATCCTGTCTCATTGTTTTATGCTCCCCAAACCCTCTTTATTCTGAGATAACACTCTCAAACCACGTACAAAAGAATTTGTTAATAGCTTACTTTTTACACTTGATTATAAGCCCAAGTAGATAGAGTCTGTATCTGTCCTTTCACTGTTGTATCTCAGCAGCTAGTACAGTGCCTAGCATGCTGTATCATTAAATATACATTTATTGAACAAAGGAATGACATTGCACAATGATTGTGGAAATAAAGGGAACATGTAGGACATGAAGTGGTAGATCAAAGAAAACTGCTAAGTTTTCAGCAAAATCTTCTCATCCATTATAGCACACATGAAGTGCTCACACAGAACTATACTCCGTGAACAAACTATAAATAATAAAGCACTACTTTGTATTATTTGCATACTTTTTAATGTTGGAATTAACTCCTTAGATTCTTCATGCTCAACTTCTTACTTTTTGCTGTAAGTAGTTGCCCCCTGGGTTGGAGACAGCAGAGCCTGATGGATGACAGTAGAGCACATGGAAAGGAAGATGTACCCAGACACTTGTCCTCTCTACAGAGCTACAAAATGTCCT
The DNA here is from genome assembly GCF_003009895.1 of Hyaena hyaena. Taxonomy (NCBI): domain Eukaryota; kingdom Metazoa; phylum Chordata; class Mammalia; order Carnivora; family Hyaenidae; genus Hyaena; species Hyaena hyaena. The sequence continues at coordinate 13,136 of NW_024082012.1, read as the reverse complement.
CAAATTCCAGCAGTGTTAAGATTTTCTGTGACCAAAAAGAAAAAAGTCATACAATATATATATTTCTTAAGAAAACTGAATTTTCAGAGGAGAGTGGGATCAGCTTTTGAAAACCTGGTGAGTATTTCAAATGAAATATTTATTTCCATTCATTAAATTAAAAAAGAAAACTGGAGTTAAATATTGTACAGAATAATCTCCAAGGAAAAATACCAACCCACAACAAAAATAAAGTTCTGAGACTCAGGAATGAAAAAATATTAAGCCATCAATATTTCAGGATCTGGTTGGGTCCCATGCCAGAACAATCCTTTCATATGTCACATTTGTACCTCCTGGTCCATAGAAAGTCAAGTTTAGAAAGGCAGTACTTAATACTGTGAGAGAATGGATGTCAAATCCCTTCAGTTTTTTGGCAAGTTGTTGTCAGGTTTCTTAGAAAAATACAAACAGTCTATGGGGATCATTAGAATTAGGAAGTGCTAATATACAATCAATGTTCCTTCACAAGGATACACTTGTGGGGATACCCTATCTATTTCATTTTGCCAGATCTTTCCTGAGCTGAATAGGAAAAACAGGAAAGCATGGAGGCACTCCAGTCTCCTACAACTCTAACCATCTGCTGGCCCACTTCTTTTTTAACATACCACTGAGCTTCACACTCTTACTGCCCCACATATCTCTAGCCATCCTCCAGGAAACCCAAATGACCCATCTCACATGCACTGTCACCTGTTTGCTCAAGCCGGACTCCCACTCTAGTCTGGGTAGGATTCTCGGGTACCCTCAATCTACACACCATCTCTATGTGACTTCAGTGAATGTTGCTGCTACAAGAACTATGGTATCACATGACTAAGCTGCAAGAAATCTATTAGACCTAGCTCAAGCCTTCTGTTTTACAGCTGGAAAAGTTGACCCACAGGAATAAAATAATTTGCTGGTCCTGCAGAATCAGAGAATGATAAGCAAATAGTGTTAGTTCTCCAGCTTGCCAGCAATTCACTGAATTTCCAAGCAGGTCGGTATATGGTTCTGCGACCGGTAGCCTCCAATGTGGAAAGGGCCTATAACTTTCCCACATTTTCAGCATAATTCATAAAACACATTCTCTTGATCTAATAGGTGAAGTTTACTTTCTGCCTTTTCTTCCTCAATCTCTTTCCTTTCTTTTTTTTTCTCTCTCTCTCTCCACACCACTTCCTTCCTCCTTTCTCCATTTCTCCTCTTACTTTATCCAGTTTTCTTTAAAAGCAAAATATGTTCATTGAAGGATATCTGGGTAGCTCAGCAGTTTAAGCATCCAACTCTTGATTTCAGCTCATGTCATGATCTCACGGTGGTGAGATGGGGCCCCACGTTGGGCTCCACACTGAGCCTGGAGCCTGCTTAAGATTCTGTCTCTCCATTTGTCTTCTTCCATGTCTTCTTCCATTTGTGCATGCACATGCATGCACGATCTCTCCTCTTTCTCTCCCACCGAAAAATGGTTAATTGAAAACAATTTGGAATGCAAACTCACAAACACACACACACACACACACACACACACACACACACACACACAAAGTTATCTACAATCTCACCACATGGAGAAAAAAGTTGGTATACTTTCTTCTAGACATTCTTTTATATGAATCTGGATTTCTATATGTGTTGTCTCAGCTTGAATCTCAACTGAGCACTTTGGAGTATGTAGGCCCTGTATACCAACAAAGAGATCTGAAGTAAATAAAATCAATAGAACTCTTGTAAACACATGTAAGATAGTGTCAGGGCCTCCTGGGCACAGGAGGTGAGACTGAGTTGTGCAAATAGAAGCAATATACACAACCACTCATAGGGCCCCATTTGCACTCATAGGCTAGACAGTGGGAGAAATTCAGCCCACAAACACATTACAAAGTTAATATCATACACTATATACAGTTTTGTATCCTGCACTTTTAATTTTTAACAAGTGGTTTTTCATATCACCCAAATACTTTAAAAACATACAGTGGCTGTTCAACCATACCATTTGATATGAGCAATCACACAAAGACCAGAATGACCATGGAAATTGGTTTCAGGCATTTATACTTTTACTCTTGGGCCTCTGAGGGCTCCAGAGTGATAGAGATACTTTTTCTCTTCCTAAATGAAGTTGGACTAGAAACATTAGAGAGTATGTTTCCCTTTATAAGCAAAAATTGATTCCTAAAGGAGCTTAGGAGGATCATACAATTATTACTCTTGTATTGATCAGTGCTTTCATGGGGCTTACGTCAATATTTCCTTATAGTCTTTGATGATGCATTTTAGTATTTGCAATGTTGTTGGTCCAAATTTCTCTGCCCTGTATCCCTACAGAATATGCTGGTCTTGTTAAATAATGTTATCTTAGCACTTGAAAAAAATGGAAATGTTTGATCTTTAAAAATGCTTATGTAAATTATTCTCATTGTTGGGGTGCCTGGGTGGCTCAGTCAGTAAAGGACCCAATTTTGGCTCAGGTCATGATCTCACAGTTCATTGCGCTGACAGTTTAGAGCCTGAAGCCTGCTTTGGATTCTGTGTCTTCCTCTCTCTCTGCCCCTCCCCCACTCACACTCTATCTCTTTCTCTCTCTCTCAAAAATAAACATTAAAAAAGCTTTTTAAATAAATAAACTATTCTCCTTGCTTCCTTACTCAAGTTTCTTATTACCAACTATTTGTATGATGTGTAGAAAAATTGTTTTTATTTTAAATCCTATCCAAAAGGTGGAAAGAAGAGCCAACTAAAAAATACAAAATGAAAACAGGAAAGTGTGAATCTTAGGGTCACATCTGGAAGTAGATGTACCACAATTTATTTAACATATTTAATGATTCACCTACTGAAGGACATCTTGGTTGCTTCCAAGTTTTGATGATTGTGAATAAAGCAATTATGTGCAGGTTTTTGTGTAGACAGAAGTTTTCAGTTTTTTAGGGTAGATATCAAGGAACTCAGTTGCTGGATCATATGGTAAGAGTATGTTTAGTTTTGGAATAAAATGCCAAACTGTCCTCCAAAGTGGTTGTATCATTTTGAATTCTTCCCAGCAATGAACAAGAGGTCCTAGTACTTCACATCTTTGCCAGAATCTGATTTTTTAAGTGTTCTTGGATTTTGATCATTCCGATAAGTGTGCAATACTCCTAGTTTTATTTTGTCTTGTTCTGTTCTGTTTTGTTGTGTTTTAACTAACATCGTTACTATCTTGGGGCCTATCCCAAGCCTTTACACATGCATGTCCTCCAGCTCATGTCTTCCCCCTTTGCCTCAACTTGCAGAGATAACTTGTTCTTGAATCCTTTAGGCCCAGCCCAAAGGCTTCTCTCTGAAGGATGGTTTCCTTAAAGAGTGATCTGGCCTTAAGTCCTCCAATTATACAATCTCAGAACTCACCAGATTTCTCCTTCACAGCACATATGACAAATGGATTAAGTAATTACTTGTGTTGCCTGATGCTTAATTTCCCTCAGCAGCTCCATGAAAGCAAGAACCACTCTTTCTTGCTTAGCAACGGACTTGTAGCCACTGGAGCAGTACTTTTCATAAAGGATACTCAATAAATATTTGTTGAATTAACTGTTGATATATGAAAATATACCCACAAATGGGCATTAGTCTAGAGTTCCTTTGACAATCATGTGTATCAACCACATAAGTGAACACTGCCCAACAGGACCTCATTAAATATCTTTATTAATAGTCTTCACTGATAGCTTGATGACATTTATGTTGTGACTGTTATTAAATTTGTAAGATGTGTCAGAATCTAACCTTAGAAAGAAGCCATAAAAATATTTTATAATATTGTGAGGAAAATATAATATTGTGAGACAAAACCTATTATACAGTCTTAGAAAAATGTATGGATTGATAAAATATACAATATCAACACATTTAGTAAATGCTTAGAGATGTCAGGAAATATTCAGAATAAAAGGATAGGATGAATGAGAAACAAACAAAGGAACAAACAAACAAAAAACAAGTACTGACTTTCCTGTACCCAAGCCCTAAGATCACCTGAATATAAAGCCAGGTTATGTTGTCTGGCAAGCATACATAATTCATAGGGGAGTGGACATTGTATTAGAATCAGTGTTAGAAATCATATCTGTGCAACCACTGAACCTACCTGGCTTTTTCTGTCTCAAATGTCCCCAGAGTGGTCTCTTGTCTGTCCCTTCTTGTGCTGAATTCAGCTTTCCCATTTAGGTTATACCTTAGGGACATTCTGTGGTAGACAGAGTCTATAATGCATACACTACCCCCCACCAAAAACACAAGCCCCTCATGTGAGCCCATATTTCACATGGAGGAAGACAACATGAGCACAAGAAGTCATCCAAGGTGATGTGAGGGAAGAACATTCTTAGATTAGATGAGTTCCTTGGGACAATGGTATCACTGAAAGAACAGGAAAAGACTAAATATAAAGGAGAATTGGGAAGAAATCCCATGTGTCATAGAAGAAAGAACCTGTGAATAGGATTTTAGAGGTGTCAAGATCTAAAGACAGGAATGCACCAATGTTTGGCAATGGCACAACATCCAGAATAAAGATGAACAGTGACTGGTCAAAAGACCCAACTGTGGTATAGGAGTCAGAAGGAATCAGTAATGGCAGCAGAGTAAGTTCTGGCCTTTGAAAGACAGTTCCAAATTAAGTTAAGTGTGAAAATATTGGAGAATGTCTAATTTGAAGCCAATTCTCTTCAATTAAGAGGCCTTGCCCAACACTGAAGGAGCAAACCCCTTTTTGTACCTTCTGGATCCTTTCCTGAAACAACTACTCTGCAATTACTAATCATGTTAAGTACTAAGATAACCTGTGGAAAATTCAAACAGGATCAAAACTGTGCAGGTACCAGTCAGAAGGAAATATTGGTACCCTGTTGTGATAGGCAGAATTCTAAAGATGTCCCCCAAGATTCCTTCTCTTGGCTTTTCAGTAAAACATGAATTTAGTACTGCTGTGGGAGGATTTTGCAAGTGGAATTAAGATTACTAATCAGTTTACTTTAAAATAAAAAAATTATCCGGGGTGCCTGGGTGGCTCAGTGGTTAAGTGTCTGAATTCAGCTCGGGTCATGATCTCCTGGTTTGTGAGTTCAAGCCCTGTGTCGGGCTTTTTGCTGACAGCTCAGAGCATGGAGTCTGCTTTGGATTCTGTGTCTCCCTTTCTCTCTGTTCCTCCCTCACTCTCTCTCTCAAAAATGAAATAAAAAGATCATCTCTGATTATCTAAGTGGGTCTAATACACATGGACACTTACATGAGATGAAAAGGGCTTGGCCCAATGTTACTGGCTTTGAAGATGGAGGTAGAGGCCACAAGCCAAGGAATGTGGGCAGCCTCTAGAATCCAAGATTGACCTTTGATCAACAGCCAGCAAGGAAATAGGGCCTCAGTTTTACAACAACAAGGATCTGAATTCCATTAACAATCTGAATGAGACTGGGAGGGAATTCATGCCCAGAACCTCCAGAAAAGAACACAGTTGTGCCAACACTATGAATTAAGCCTTGTAAAACCAGAGGTGGGGAAACTATCTGAGCCAACTCAGATTTCTGACCTACACAACTGTGAGAGAGTAAGTTGTTTTCAAGCAACAACATTTGTAGTAATTTGTTACAGCAGCAATAGAAAACTAATACATCTGGCTTGTCTACACTGACACAAAATTAAAGTTTATGATTATTTCTTGATTATAAAAGAAATAGGTTGTATAGAAAATTCAGAAAAGATGAAAAAGTGAACACCAGATTCCTCACAGCTATAAGTTGAGATCCATTAACACCATTTTGGAGTTAACATTTCAATCAATTCCCCCTGGTCTGCACCACATGTCCAAGTTCTAACTGGTAGAGAAAAGACAAAGGAATTTAATAAGAAACAAGTTAGCAGTTTTGTTTCATAACTGCCAAAATATAGAGGTCTTTGGTAAATTTGAATTCCAAAGTTCATCCCCAAAACCAAAGTTAAACGAAAGCATCTTATCTCTCTACTGGAATTTGAGTCTTGAGAATTTCATAGCTCTGAAGTGGTCACCCACTCAGGGTAGGATTCATGGAGAATGAGAAGACCTCGTTTTTGGAGAGGTTCTTTTCAGGATGGTTGGCTAATGGACACTAGGAGGCTAAGAGTCAGAGTCACTGTAGTTGAGCACAAGGAGATCCAAAAGACATAAAGGGGAGCGGGGGGGAGAGAGAGAGAGAGAGAGAGAGAGAGATGGGGTTGGGTGGGAGAGAGATTCCTATCACAACACATGTGCTGAGTAAACAGATGGTCTGCCTATCTCAGGGGTCAATTAACTTTTCTTCTCCCCCAGAAAGAATATAAAAAACATCCACTGACAACTGAGCATGTACTTTTGGTTTCAAAGCTCTTCCACACACTCAAGGGTATTAGTCAGTATTCTCCAGAGAAATACAAAATCCTTCATACATATACGTGAAGAGATTTATTGGCTCATGTGGTTGTGAGGGCCAGCAGGTCCAACAGGCTGGAACCTGAGGAGATTGTTATATTCTTGAGGCAGAATTCCTTCATCTTTGAGAAACCTGTTTTTGCTTTTAGGGCCATCAACTGATTGGATCAGGCCCACACATTCTGTAAAGTATAATCTCCAACTCATGTAGAATTGACTGTAAGTGCTAACCACATCTACAAAATCCTTCACAGCAGCATCTAGACTAATGTTTGACCAAACAATAGAATGTCAGAGCCTAACCAAGTTGACACATAAAATTTTTACCACACTTACCAAAAACACTCAAAAATCTCTTCTAAATGCATTCAATACTGAAAAATCCAGTTCTATTTCATATCTGCACACAAGTTCTTTTTTAAGCACTTCATCTAAGGCATCCATGCATTTGGCTATTTATTTAGAACTGTGGAACTAAATTAAATAACTTCTCGGTGATTTGCCTATAATCTGATACTAACAGGGTGACAACTTATACTAGCAGCTGATTTTGCCTTTATGGCACTTGGATGGTCCTGTTAAAAAATATTAACTTTCCTGTTCATATGTCAAAGTCCAGCTTAGACATTACCCTGTAAAAAGAGTTTTCCTGGATCTTCCTGGATCTTGCAACAAAGATGCAACTATTCTCCTTGTTCCCTATGCCAACTCCTATCATTTTATTGAGGCTTTGCTGATATTAGAGTCATTGGGATATGTGTTTGCTCTGCCACTGGATTATAAAAAATGCATATGATGAAGGCTTAACATGAGCTGAGACAGAATACCTGTCCCACATAGCAAGCAGGTATTTAATAAGCATGTGCTCTTCCCTTACTTCTGGAAGGAAGCAGTGTCTAATTTATCTTTGCAGAATTCCATGACACCAGCAGTGACATGCATATGCTCAGAAGCACTCGACAAAGTGGATTGTATTTAATTCAAGACCGTCAGATTCCAAATTAATTAAAAGTCACATCATGTCTTGGATATATGAGCACAGGCTCAATTTTTTATAAGTTATATTTTTAATGGAAACTAAAATGTCATATTTAATTGAGTACTTGACCCACTGCAATAATGGCCATTGCACTGACACTAGTGGTATTAGTACCTTACCTAAATTCATCGATGTGCCACATATGTCTATCCTACTCCCTTCACCCTCCCAAAACATCTTGATTCATAAAAATTATAGCATTTTGTGCTTCTTCAACAAGTACAAACTAGAATACATAACTTTCTCTTAATGTCACATCAGATCCCATAAAAAAATTTTTCCACTCTTACGTACTGAAACATAGAAAAAATCCTGATGCTAACAACTAAAATGTAATTTGTGTCTATATTTAAATTTTTCCTTTTCTAACCTGTTCCTGTTAGAGTCCTTGTTTTGCCTTCTTCTATAAGGGTAACCCTTCTCTATATCTTGGTGGCCTCAGCTGCTGTCCTGCCTCCCAGACCTACATCTTCACCCACCCACAGTGTACTTCTCCTTGAACGTCCACCTGTCTCCGCCTGTGGAACCTTTCATCTTCTCAGAGAGAAACAGTGCCCCCAAGTCACTAATCTCATCGCTCACCACTAATGCTATCACTCTTCTCTGGGTTACCCAGACTCATTCAGCCGTAACAACCCAGGCATCTGTTCTTTCCTCTCATTCACATCATCACAGTGTTCACCACATTTATTTTATTCTTTATTTCCAGCATCTCTCAGTTCTATCTTCCTTATCTCATGCCACCTTGCATATTTTGGATTCTTAGTCACTCCACACATTAGCTATTACAACAGTGCCTAAACTATTCCTAAGACAGCAATTTCATCACATTCTTCTTGTCCCAAAACTTCAATGACTTCTAAATGCCAAGATAAAGTCTTTATGTATTTCCTCTCCTTAAATTCCACTAGAACTTGGCATAAACCTCAGTGTTTCTCCTAATAATCTCCTTCAAAGATCAATTTGTCTCTTTTACACATTCCCTTTTTATCCTTCTACATTCAGCTCAAATTTCTTCTTCCTTCTAAAGCCTTCTTTTGCCCGCCCAGCTGGAAAAGACTTCTCACAAAATTTAGTGTTTATTTCACTCATTTAGCAATAATTATTTATTATCTTATCTTCTGTGGTTCAGGCTGTTACTGTGAATTTAAATTTCTTCCTGTGTATCTTGTTTCTCCAATTGGAATGTAAATGCTAAGTCTGAGGAACAGCAGGGAAGTGGAGATTTAAATTTCCCTATATCATTTACATACTTAGCCTGGTATTTGGTATGTAAGTAGACACTAAATAAATAAATATTGTTTTTTTTCCCATTATCCTCTTTATTGCTATTAAATATGCTGGTATCAGAATCTAAAATATCCTCAATGTTTGGCTGGGTTTGAGTAACAAAGTAATAGAGGAGGAAACAAGCTAATCCATTTTCTCCCTTATGTACTGTCTGCTGTTTTTCAACCAAAGAATTTTGCTCACATTATGAATGTGAGTGTGAGAGCAGACTCAGACATTGCATCACAAATTCCCCATTAATCATCTCTAAGAAGCACAGCATGCTGATGAGATCTTATTCACCAGAAGTATTTCCTGGAGAAAAAAAGCTGCACCATTTATGTACCTCTGCCTTTTATTTTGAAACATGGAATGTTGGCCTTTGCACATTTGCAGGAATTTGTCATGATAAATGATGCAAATCACCAGCTTTATTAATGTCATAAATGGAATGAGATAGTTCCTCACAAAGAAGAGAACAATGGTTAAAACTGTCCTCTGCTCATCACAGCTCTTTCTGAAAAATTTACCATACAATTATCCATTTGTGCTCCATTCCTCTAGGTGATGAGGATGGTGTGGGCCTCAGTTCTGCTAATCACTTCCAGCTGATGCTCTCAGTCTCCTGGAGTTGTCATTCACCATGTTTGGCAGTGTATCAGAGCAGTAGGAAGGGAAAGATCACAAAATCTGAGTTTGAAATACTATCCAGATCTGAGTTGTGATTTGTTACGGGCTGAATTGTGCCCTTTCCCCTCCAAATTCATATATCCAGACCATAACTCAGTAACCCCAAACTCCAAAAGTGACTACATATGGAGATAGCATCTCTAGAGAGGTAGTTAAGTTTGAAATGTGGTCTTTGGGTGGACCCTATTCCAATTCAAGCGGTGTTTTTATAAGAAGAGGAGATTAGGACATAGACATTTGAAGGGAGAAGACTACCTGAATCCACAGGAAGATGGCCATCTACAAGCCAAGGAGGTAGGTCTCAGAGGAAGCCAACCCTGCTGATACCTTGATCTCAGACTTCTCGTCTCCAGTACGATGAGACAATAAATTCCTATTTAAGTCACCTAATCTGCAGTATTTTGTTATGGGGGCCCAGCAAACTAATACTTCATCCAAAGGGAAAAAAATAGACACCCAACTAAAGCTTTATATTGGTTTGTTTGCTTTGAATTTATAGAAGGGCATTATGAAATTCTTATTAACAATACAAATCTTGATGTTTGAAATCTCAATGAGTCTTGGGCTCCTTCCTGGAAAGTTAGAAGGTAAGACTATGGAAGGATGAGCAGGAATCGCCTCCAGGTATCTGGCTTCCATTGCCTTTCAGAGTCCTCACACTTCTACCATCCCAAATGCACACCAAAAAGATTTTGTGTTTTTTCCCACTGCACAACATATAAGGCTAGTATCAGTGATTTTCTTCTCTTAACTCCTGAGCACCATAGCCCAGTCATAAGAAATAAACCTTGTTAATCTATAGCATCATTCTGTTGGCAAAGTTGATTCAGTTTTACCCAATGTAACAGAATCTTGTCTCTAGTAATACAGTGTTAAGGACACAAGTCTAAACGTCTAAACCAAACTGACTCCATGACAGGCTTTAAGTTTCCCCTCTAAACTAGAAGGCCTGAGTTTCAGCTTTTCCGAAACTATCAGGCAGTTACACATTGCCCAAGGCAGGAGAAACCACCCTTGCAACACCCAATCAGGAAAGGCCAGCGACCACCCTCCACATTACTAAGAGAGAGGCCTGGAGATAGAAACTATAGATAGGACCCTGTTACCTAATGTTAAAGTTAACCGTTAGTCGCCGAACAAGACCCTAGGCTCGCTCTGTGATTGGTTGAATTTAAAGATTCTCTAAATGTTGTAATTGGGTCCCGCCAAAAGTAACGAATACTCTAGACAATGTGTATGGTTAAACCCGCTGTCAATAATGTTGAATAATTATGATTGGATCACTGTTCCCATGTCACAACTTCTGTAACTCCCCTGTCACAAACCCCATAAAAACCCTAGTCTGCCTTTGTTCGGGGCTCTCAGCACAGATCCACGGTGCTGGTGAAGTCTGGGAGCCCGAGCTCGAGCCAGTAATAAAGCCCTTTGCCTTTGCATGCGTGACTCGGTCTCCCTGGTGGTCTCTGGTCGGTGAGGATACTGCGATCTGGGTATAACACACAGGGTCCAAATGTCTATATGCAATGATTCCCAAGGGTTCTCAATTTATCGGTTTTTTGACAGTGATATTAGAATTTATTGAAAAGTATCATATTAATGTGAAGTGATATGAGTGCATGTGTTTATAATATTGTACTTTTCTTTCTTTTAACTCTTTTGTTCAAAATAATTTTAGATGACTAAGCCTACCCTCCCTGGTGAAAAATGTATATGGATTACTTTACATGCATTGTTAAACCAACACAACAGGGTCTATCCAGGACTCTGATACCTTCTTTGCTTCTTCCTCACTAAATATTTGGAGACAGATTCCAAACAGTGTCCAGGACATGTGGTCTGCCCTAGAATGAATCTTTTTCACTATATTCCTCACTTCCCTGAGTTGGAAGGTTTTGCATTCCTGATTGGATTCCACAATCCCTACGGTGTTTATTTTTTTTAATTAACCCCAGTAATGATTTTGTAATGTTGTAACTCTCTCTCTGTCACTTGCACACCCTGTTTCTGAGTCTCTATAGCGGTTACATTCACCTTGCAAAATCAAGGTTTATTGTTTTTTGTTTTGGGTTTTTTTTTTTTTAATTGCACTGTGATGATAGAGGAGAAAATTTAAAGCCTGTCTGGTGAGTAAAGTCTCCTTTAGTTTCAAGTCAAACTAAAAACAGATTCCCATTTGCACAATGCTTTATACTTCCTATGTAATACTGTTAAACATCCCCAGGCAGCAGTAGCTTAGAACTTTGCTTCATGCCCAATATCTTCTAGGTAACATATAAAACATATAGAGTATAAAAGAGAATTTTTATTTAAAAAAAGAAAATCAGTTTATATTATTAGATAATATATGTTCAGCACTTGCCCTTCTCTGAAATTAATAGTACTTTTACTAATGGTATATTAATAAAAATTTATTAGGACGATTTGAAATAACATTAACTTGATTATAAGAGTGTGATTTTAAAAAAGAATGCGATAACAAAGGGCTCAATTTAATTTTTAATGGATATTGTAATAGAAAACTGGAAAATTAAGTTTAGGTTAAGATGTCAATAAAGAAAGAAAATGGAAGTCTGTAATTATGTGGAAGTTTAAATATGTGGCAAGTTATCAAAAGATAGGACTATTATAAAAAGGAATGTCAGGGCACGTGGATGGCTCAGTCGGTCCAGCAGCTGACACCTGGTTTTGGCTCAGGTCATGATTTCACAGTTCATGAGTTCAAGCTCTGCACCGGGCTCTTCATTGACAGTGTGAAGACTGCTTGGGGTTCTCTCTCTCTCTCTCTCTCTCTAACTCTATCTCGATCTCTCTTTCTCTCTCTCTCTCTCTCCCCCCCCCACCTCTCAAAATAAATATATAAACTTTAAAAAATTGGAACTTCAAAAAGATTATATATCAAAGGGCATTCTTCCATAGAGAAGTGTGCTAAATTCTACCAATACAGAACAGGCAGACTATGCCCTGAACCTCACTGTACTATCATGTAAACAATATGATATTAGGTCATCTGTCAAGACCAAAGGTGTTGGTGCTAAAGATCATCAAAACTTTCATACAACAACAACAACAACAAACCCACCACGTGAACATTGAACCCAAAGGTGGTTCTTTGACACTGCAGTCAAAACTGTCCTGTATCTTTGACCTATCACAGGTGACCTCTCCAGTTAACTTACCTATGATTGTGATAAACCAACTCCATAAATGCATGAAGGTGCCTGTGAGTGGGTATATTTGTCTAGGCACAAAACTTGTGATTAATAAAACTGTTAAAGGGGCTGGTGGAGGGGGAAATAGGGAGTTGCTAATCAAAAGGCATAAAGTTTCAGTTACCACAACATGAATTAGCTCTAGAGATGTGCTGTACAACACTGTACTTATAATCAACAGCAATGTGTTGTGCACTTAGAATTTTATTAAGAGGGTAGATTTCATGCTAAGTGTTTTTAGCATAGTAAAATAGAATTTTAGAAATAATAATAAGATCGGGGCAAGATGGCGGAGAAGTAAGGAGCTCCGTACTTGCACTCGTGCCCATACATCACACAGAAAATATCTGAAGCCATTGGAAACCTTACAAAACCTGAGAGATTGGGATTAAAAAGACGCAGAATCCACTGAGAGAGCCTTCTAACGTGAGTGCGAACCGGGGAAGATAAAATCGGGCTGGGATCCGAGACTCCAGGG
>NW_024082011.1:361272-386885 GCF_003009895.1 Hyaena hyaena | reverse complement strand
TAATAGGCTAGGCTGTTTCACGTGGTGGTATGATGGATCCTAAGGCAAAGAGCAAGGCTTGCCTGCAGGCATTTATCAAGAGCCTGGTTATGTCACATTTACCCCATAGGGACTTGCCAAAGTGTGTCAAAGGCCAACCTATATTCAAGGGTTTGGAAGAAAAGACCATTTCTTGAGTGGAACCACACATCCCATTACAAGAAAGGGCAGAATTTACAGGCATTTTTTTAGGCCAGCACTTCCCGGGATCAAGAGCAACTGAGATGTGATAAACTGGAGACAGGGGTAAAGATGATTATTGAGAGAAGTATTGCTCAACAGGAAGAGAACAAGAAATGTGCAAAAAGACAACACATTTTTTGCATGTTGATGGAGACTTTTTTTTTATAATGCATGAGAGAAAGGAATAACAGAAGAGAGGGTCTTGAGAAAGAAGGAGAATTTCCAGATTTATTGCACAAGTGGATGGATTACCTATAATTAGAAACATAGACAATTCATTCACTGCACCAGAGAGGAAGGGTACTTTTCTCAGCAAGTATATTAAAAAGGTATGATATAGTGGTAAAATTATTTTGAAGTTTTTTCACTGTTTTCTTTTTTACATGAAATATGAAGTTCATTAATGATTGAATGAATAAAGAAAATAAATCTAGATAGATGATATTGATAGATAAATTGATAGATAGATAATAGATAGATATGATCAATGAAATGCATTGAATACAATGGAATATTATTCAGCCATTAAAAATAAAAATCTTGCATCTGTGACAATCTGGATGAACCTTGAGGACATGACATTACATAAAATAAGTCAGAGAGTGAAAAACAAACCTGTATGGTCTCATCTATATATGCAATAAAAAAAATTTAAAACATCCCACTGAACTCATAGATAAAAATAACAGATTGGTGTTTGCCTGAGGTGGGGTTTAGGTGATTGGAGAAATAGTTGACATGGTTAAAAGGTACAAAGTTTCTGTTTTAAAAGAAATAAATTATGGAACTATAACGTGCAGTGCAATAGCTATAGTTAGTAATACTGTACCGTATATTTGAAAGTTGCTAAAAGAGTAGATCTTAAATGTTGTCATAATGAAGAAAATTTATAACTGTGTGGTGATGAATGTTAACCAGACTTACTGTAGTGATCATTTTGTGATATATAAAAATATAAAATTTTATGTAGTATACCGAACACTGCCATAATACTACACATCAAATATATATCAATAAAAATATGCAACATGATGTCAAAACGACATTGGCAGACCATATGTCAGTGTTTTGAGAATAGAGAAAATGTTATGAAATAATGATCAAGGGACGTGATAAAGTGAATACAGTAGAAATACTTTAGAAGAGATATGTTTTTAGAAGAGATAGAATCCCACTGGAATTAGTATTGAGAAATTTGGTATAACTTCATGTACACTCTTTTATGTTTTTCTCCAGCCATGTTTATCTAACTAGGATGCCATGGACGAGGCAAAATACTAGATTTAATGCGGGTTGTCTTTTGTGTAATTAGGAGTATGAAGTGGAAAGAAAAAGGGATGGAATCACATATTTTTGCAGGACGTGATTATAAGGCTAGCTTGTGGAAGTTTAGGTAAGGAGAAGTTGTGACAAAGTTATGTAAAGTAGAGATTTTCAGACCCTGATGATAATAAAGTAATATAAACGTCAAAGATTAGATAGACTAAGTGGAAATAGCTGGTAATAAGACAATGAGAGGCTTGTAAATGACATAATGAGTTTACTATGTTTGTAATGACAACAGCTAGTGTTGTGAGAAGAGAGAGGATGTGGATGGAGGTGGGACAGGAGTGTTGGAAGAGAGGAGATTACAAATGTCAGAGGCTGAGGCTATTGTGCTAATCCATTGGCATGGATATACAATCACTAAGACATAACATGGGTTGAGTTGGAAACTATCATAGTAAGTCAGGAGCTATGACAGTGGGTGACTTGGGTCAGCAGATTATCCACATGCAATGTGATGGAAAGACTGATAGCAAATGTTCCAAAGATGGAGGTATGGGAAATTATCTGCAAATGCTAGGGATCAAAGAGAATGTTGTCACATACAAACCTGGTGAAAAAGAGGGGAGGGGAGACAAAGATTCTACTATCTGAGAGAGTCTCAATTGAATCAGTGGCTTTCACTTTTCGCAGACGACATGATACTCTACATGGAAAAACCGACAGACTCCGCCACAAGTCAGCTAGAACTGACTCATGAATTCAGCAAAGTTTCAGGGTACAAAATCAATGTACAGAAATTGGTTGCATTTTTATACACCAATAATGAAGCAACAGAAAGAGAAATCAAGACACTGATCCCATTCACAATTACACTGAGAACCATAAAAAACCTAGGAATAAACCTAACCAAAGATGTAAAAGATCTGTATGCTGAAAACTATAGAAGGTTTATGAAGGAAATTGAAGAAGACACAAAGAAATGGAAAAACAGTCCATGCTCATAGACTGGAAGAATAAATACTGTTAAAATGCCAATACTACCCAAAGCAATCTACCCATTCAATGCAATCCCAATTAAAATTGCACCAACATTCTTTTCAAAGCTAGAACAAACCATCCTAAAAAGTGTATGGAGCCACAAAAGTAATATTGAAGTAGAAAAGTAATATTGAAGTAGAAAAACAAAGTGGGTGACAACACAGTCCCAGACTTTAGCCTCTACTACGAAACTGTAATCACGAAGACAGTATAGTGTTGGCACAAAATCAGACAGATAGACCAATAGAATAAAAATAGAGAACCCAGAACTAGACCCATGAATGTATGTCCAGCTAATCTTTGACAAAGCAGGAAACAGTATCCAATGGAAAAAAGACAGTCTATTTAACAAATAATGTGGGGAGAACTAGACAGCAACATGCAGAAGGATGAAACTAGACCACTTTCTTACATCATACACAAAAATAAACTCAAGATGGATGAAAGACCTGAATGTGAGACAGGAAACCATCAAAATCCTAGAGGATTACTCAGGAAACAACCCCTTTGACCTCAGCCACAGAAATTTCTTACTCGACACTTCTCCAAAAGCAAGGTAAATAAAGCAAAAATGAACTATTAAGACCTCATCAAGGTCTTAATCTTCTTTACTTTCTACTGTTTTGGTATATATCCTTTTTTCATTTCTCTATTTTCCGTTGTTCTGTCACCTAATGGATAAATGGATAAAGAAGATATGGCATAGATATACAATGGAATATTACTCGGCAATCAAAAAGAAGGTAATCTTGCCATTTCCAACTATGTGGATGGAACTAGATGGTATTTGATTAGCGACATTGGTCAGTCAGAGAAAGACAAATATCATATAACTTCTCCCCACATGAAGACTTTAAGATACAAAACATATACACTATATAATCATTAAGGGGACAATACAACACGAAGGCATAACATTTGTATATATACATATATCTAATACAGGAGCACCCAAATACATAAAAGAGTGAATAACAAATACAAAGGAAGTAATTGATAGTAAAACAAGAATAGTAGGGGGCAATTATACGCACTAACATCCATGGACAGAACATTTCAACAGGCAAGCAACATTGACAGGGCTTTGAAGAACACACTGGACCTGATCGATTTTATCGATGGCTTAAGAATATTGCATCCTAAAGAGCAGAATTCACACGTAAATGACACAGGAAACACTCTCCAAATATCAAATCTTAGACCATAAAACAAGTTTTATTAATTTCAAAAATATCAAAGTTCTACCATGCATCTTTTTTTACCACAAAGCTATGAAACTAGAAAGCAATCAGAAAAACCTGAAAAGAGCACACATACTTGGAGGTTAAATAACAGTAGTAAACAATTAATGGACCACTCAGCAAACCAAAGATGAAACAAAAAATTACTAGCAGACATATGAAAAAAGATCGGCATGGTATGAAATCATTGTGATGTAGAGAAATTAGTTCTAAAACTCAAGTTATAGCAATGCAGACCTACCTCAAGAAGGAAGAAAGTAAATGTCCCAATCTATGTGTAAAGAGCTAGAAAAAGAAGAACAAAAACCCTAAACCATCAAAAGAAAGAAAATAATATAGAGCAGAAATAAATGACATAGAATTAAAAAAAAATAGAAGTTGTCAATGAAAAGATCAACACAAATAATAAATCAGTAGCCAGACTCATCAGAAAGAAAGAGAGAGAGAAAAAAAGAAAGCCACACTCATCTTCAGAATATATGAAAAACTGAAGAGGAGAAATAGGTATCACCAAAGAGATATAAAGGCTTGTAAGAGAATATTATGAAAAATTGTATGTCAGCAAACTGGACAACCTAAAAGAGATGGGTAAATAACCATCCAAAACTGAATCTTTGAGAGATGGGATATTTGAACAGTCCAAGAAATTGAATCAGTTAAAAAAAACAAAAAAGCCCAACAAAGATCCAGAACCAGTTAGTATTAAATGTGAATTCTATGAAATATTTACAAAATGTTACTAATTCTTCTTTTCAACTCTTCCAAAAAATAGAAGTGGAAGGAAAACTTCCACTATTCTATGAGGCCAGCATCACTCTGATTCCAAAACCAGATAAAGAAGCCACACAAAAGAGAACTACAGGCCAATATCTGATAAACATACATGTGTAAATCCTCAACAAAATATTACCTTCAAATCCAACAATATGTTACCAATTCACTCAAAAGGATCAAGTGGGTTTTTTTCCCAGGTTGCAAGGGTGGTTCAATCTTTGCAAATCAATCCATGTGATACATCACATCAATAAGTGAAAGAATAAAAACCATATGATCATTTCGATAGATGCAGAAAAATATTTGACAAAGTCCAACATCCATTCAGCATAAAAACCCTCAACAAACTAGGGTTACCAGGAACATACCCAAACCGAACAAAAGCCTCATATGAAGTAAACCTACAACTAACTTCATATTCAATGGGAAAAAGGTGAGTTTCCCCTTAAGATCAGGAACTAAGCACTAGCGACTATGACCACTATTTTTCAAAATAGTACTGGAGGTCCTGGTCACAGCAATAAGACTAGGAAAAGAACGTCTAAATAGGTAAGAAAGAAGAAAAGTTTCACTATTTGAAAATAACATGATTGTATATATGGTAATTCCTAAAGACTCCACAGAAAAACTATTAGAACTGAAAATGCAGTCAGGAAAGTCACAAGGTACAAATCAATTAAAGCAATCTATTGTGTTTGATATGCTAGTAATGAAGCAGCGGAAAGGCAATAAGAAAACAATTTCATTTTCAATGGCTCCAAACATAATAAAATATCCAGAAATAAAATTTACCAAAGAGTGAAAGACCTACACTCAGGAACTATATAGCATTGATGAAAAGAAATTGATGATGACACAAAGAAATGGAAATACATTCCATGGTGATGGGTTTGAAGAACAAATATTGCTAATATATCTATGCTACACACGGCAATCTACAGATTTAAGGCAATCCCTATCAAAACGCCAACATTCTCAATAGAACTAGAATCCTAAATTTGTATGGAACCACAAAAGTCCCCAATAGCCAAAACAATCTTGAAAAACAAAAGAAAATTGGAGGAATCACAATTCCTGAGTTCAAGTTATATAAGAAAGCATTAGTGATCTAAACAGTATGAGGAGAAGAAGGGGAGAAATGGTGGGGGAAAAGGAGAGAGGCAAACCATGAGAGACTCTTGAATGCTGAGAACAAACTGAGGACTCATGGGTGTGGGGGGGGGTAGGGGGAAGATGGGCATGGAGGAGGGCACTTGTGGGGATGAGCACTGGGCGTTATATGGAAACTAACTTGACAATAAACTATTTGTAAAATAAATAAATAAATAAAAATAAAATAAGTATGTAATTGTAAAACAAACAAACAAACAAACAAACAGTATGGCACGGGCACAGAAATAGGCACATAGATCAAGAAAACAGAATAGAAAGCCCAGAAATAACCCCCAAATTATATGGTAATTAGTCTTCTACAAAGCAGGGAAAAAAATATCTAGTGGGAAATTCTCAACAAATGATGTTGGAAAATCTGGACAGCTACATGCAAAAGAATGAAACTGGATCACTTTTTTTACACTATACACAAATGGATTCAAGACCTAATTATGAGGCCTGAAACCATAACATTTCTAGAAGAGAGCACAAGAAATAATGTCTCTTACATTAGCCATAACAACATTTTTCTAGACACGTCTCCTGAGGCAAGGGAAATAAAAGAAAAATACACTCTTTGGACTTTATCAAAATAAAAACCTCTGCACAGCAAGGAACATATCATCAAAACTAAAAGACAACCTTCTGAAGGAGAAGATATTTGCAAACAACATTTGACAAAAAGTTAGTATCCAAAATATAAAAAGAACTGATACAATTCAACACTCCCAAAACACAGAATCCAATTAAAAATAGGCAGAAGAACCTGCGTGATTCAGTTGATTAAGTGTCCGAACTTGGTTTCAGCTCAGGTCATGATCTCACAGTTTGTGAGTTCAAGTCCCTCATCAGGCTCTGCATTGAAAGCACAGAGCCTGCCTGAGATTCTCTCTCTCCCCCTCTGTCTCCCCCGCCCCGCCCCGCCTTTACTCTCTCTGTCTCTCAAATTAAATAAAATTTTTAAAAATTTTAAAAATGGCAGAAGACATGAATATACATTTCTCCAAAGAAAATATCCAGATGGCTAACAGACACATGAAAAGATGCTCAACATCACTCACCCCCAAAGAAATACAAATCAAAACCGCAATGAGATATCATCTCACTCCAGTCAGAGCAGCTAAAACAAAACACACAAGAAATAACAGGTGCTGGGGAAGATGTGGAGCAAGAAGAACCTTCTTGCTCTCTTGGTGGGAATGCAAACTGGTGCAGCAATTGTGGAAAACAGTATTCAGTTTCCTGAAAAACTTAAGAATAGACATTACTTTGATCCAATAATTACTGTATTACCCCCAAAATATAAAAACACAAATTCGAGGGCTACTTGCATCCCTATGCAGTATAATTTACAATATCCATATTATGGAAGAAGTTCAAGTGTCTATCACCTGATGCATGGACAAGATGTGATGTATATATATTAGCCATCAAAAAGATTTCTTGCCATTTGTAATGACATGGTTGGAGCCAGAGACAATAACGCTAAAGTAAGTCTGTTACAGAAAGACAAAAGTTATATCAGTTTACTCATGTAAAATTTTAGAAACAGAAAAATAAGACAAGGGGAGAAAGGGCGGGGGGTGCAAACCAAAAAGCAAACTCTTAATTATATAGAACAAACTGATGGTTACCAGAGAGAGAGAGTGAGTAAGTGATGGTGTAATAGGTGATGGGAATTAAGGAGTGCACTTGTGATGAGTACTAGGTGATGTGTGGAGGTGTTGAATCACTGAATTTCATACCTGAAATTAATATACACCTGACATATGGAAGTGTCAAAATGGTATATTGTACACCTATATGTTAACTATGTTGAAATTTAATAATAATAATAATACAATGATAATAATTAGAAAGACTTCTCGGGAGGCACGATGGTGGAGAAGTAGAGAGCTCTGTGCATTTCGTTTGCACCCATCTCTCCAACAGAGAAGGCTTGAAGTCATAGGACACTGAGCCATTAGAGTTTGGGAAGAGAAAGAGACAGAGTACACTGGGAAGGCAACCTCAATAAGTGTGTGCGTGTGAACAGGGGAAGATAAAAGCAGGCCAGGATCAGAGACACGGAGGGAGGAGAGAGAACCCGGCTCACAGGCAGCCTCAGTGAGCTGCTGAAACTGTTCATAAAACTGTGCCCCGGAGAAGAGAAAAACCTCGGCTTGGAAGGAGAGTGGTTTTATTTCTAGCTGGGGTGCTGACTTTGAACTAGGTGTTCCCAGTCCCAGAGGGCGCCAGGAAAAACTGCTCTGCTGTGCTCCTGGCACCATCCCCATTGGTATAGATGCTGTGGGCATGAGGATGAGTTCCCCAGGCTTGACCCCCGGCAGCACGGAGGTGGCGGGCTGAGGCTGAGTTCCCCAGGTTTGACCCCAAATATCTGAGACTGTGCCTCTCCCCGCCCACCCCCACCCCGCTTGACCCCAGGCAGCAGGAAAGCAGCGACCTGTGGGACACTGTTTCAGGCAGTATAAATAAAGCGCATGGACTGGGACCTGGACACAAAGCGGGGCATGGGGCATAGAACACAGCCCACCTTGGCTACGCCTGCAGCACAGGGAGATCGGACCCAAAGGAGTGATTTGCAACACTTGGTTCAAGAAGGGACTGGGGCACCACCATTTTTCTCCCCACAACCACCAAGGTGGGGTTTCAGGGAGCAGCTCGTGGGACAAAATGGAGGTTAAAACTTGCCTACGTCAAACCACGCCCATCCCTACCTAGAGACCTGCTTTTTTATTTTTTTCAGAGCCCCGGGCAAGACCAACATGGATGCACTGCCATGATTAGTTCCAGATAATTCTCTCTATGCAGATTAAGTTCCCTTTTCTCATTAGTAACCCTCCACTCTACTGGTCGGGACACTGTGGTCACTGGTTTGCTTAAACAGTTACATTTAATCCATTCTTTAGATATACATTCTGCACTTCCACTGCTACCTTTCTCTCTCTCTATCTGGAGCAATCAGACAATACAGTTTCTCTGAGTAACATCCTCATTACTTTCTCCTCTCCTATAAACATATTCTATGATTTCTCCCTCTGAATTAATCCTCTTAGTCTCTCTGTCTGGTCATTTTATTTCCAATTTCACTTCCTCCCTGCCCTTTCATTTCTCTCCTTGTATATGCTCTTCCATCAGCACTGCATACACCTGGCTCTTTATTTGTAGCTGGGAATTCTGGTTTTATGCCTTGAGACTGTCCTTTGTCTTTTGGGGTTTTTTCTTTTTTTTTCTTTTCTTCTTTTCTTAAATTTTTATTCTTATTATTTGTCTTCCCTCCTTCCTGTTTTTTCTTTTCTTTACTTTTCCTTTTTTGTTGTTGTTGTTTTCTTTTTGTTTTTTGACCCGGCCTTGTTTTCTTTTTCTTTTTCCCTTTCAGTTTGCATGTTTGTTGGATTTGTCAGTGCGTTTGTGTACTTTTGTTCTCTGTGAGGTTGTCTGTTTTCTTTTCCAGGGCTACCTCAAGAAACAAGCCAAAGTACACATGGTGGAGAGTCCCAAATACCACTACAAGTAGGGAAATAAAATAATCAAAGTCTCAAAAAGAGAAACCAAGAGACACCATTTAAAGAACACTTCTGAATGGACAGGCCCTGGACAATCAAAGAGCCCTCTTTATTTTTTTTATAAGAAAAAAGAAATAATATATTTCCATGTTCCATAAAGACGGCAGAATGATAAAGTACAAAAAAATAGGGTAAAAGTAAAATCTTCAAAGAAAAAAAATCGCATTAGGAATTAGATTTCTGTTTGAGGAAAATTCTCACATTTTCCTGAAGAGAAGTAAATGCTGGAATATGAAGATATAAAACAGAGTCATAGCATTAGTTTAAAATGTTATTTAAAACATTATTTCAGAATTATTATTCCCAATAGGAAACTTTCTTTTTTTTTTTTTTTTTTTACAAATAGTTTATTGTCAAATTAGTTTCCACATAACACTCAGTGCTCATCCCCACAAGTGTCCTCCTCCATGCCCATCCCTCCTCCCCCCCACATCCATCAGTCCTCAGTTTTTGTCAGCATTCAAAAGTCTCTCATGGTTTGCCTCTCTCCCTTTCCCCCACCATTTCCGCCCTTCTTCTCCCCCTTGTTCCTCCGTCAAGTTCCTCCTAATCCTCCTATACGTGCAAACATATGATATTTGTCCTTCTCTGCCTGACTTATTTCGCTCAGCATAACACCCTCAAGGTCCATCCATGTTGCTACACATGGCCAGATTTCATTGTTTCTCATTGCCATGTAGTATTCCATGGTATAGATAAACCACATCTTCTTGATCCATTCATCTGTTGATGGACACTTAGGCTCTTTCCATGTTTTAGCTATTGTGGAGAGTGCTGCTATGAACATTGGGGTACATGTGCTCCTATGCCTCAGCATTTCTGTATCCCTTGGGTAAATTCCTAGCAGTGCTATTGCTGGGTCATAAGGGAGTTCTATTGTTAGTTTCCTGAGGAACCTCCACACTGTTTTCCAGAGGGGCTGTACCAGTTTACATTCCCACCAACAGTGTAGGAGGGTGCCCGTTTCTCCACATCCTCGCCAGCATCTAGAGTTCTCTGATTTGCTCATTTTAGCCACTCTGACTGGCGTGAGGTGGTATCTCAGTGTGGTTTTGATTTGTATTTCCCTGATGAGGAGGGATGCTGAGCATCGTTTCATGTGTCTGTTGGCCATCTGGATGTCCTCTTTGGAGAAGTGTCTGTTCATATATTCTGCCCATTTCTTCACTGGGTTGTTTGTTTTTCGGGCGTGTAGTTTGGTGAGTTCCTTATAGATTCTGGATATTAACCCTTTATCTGATATGTCATTTGCAACTATCTTTTCCCATTCCGTTGGTTGCCTATTAATTTTCTGGGTTAATACAGCAGCACCTGCAGGGGCAGAGTGCATAACAAGCTTTTAAAATTAACAAGAGATGAAAGCTAACCAAAATGACAAAAGGAAGAACTCTCCTCCAAAGAAATTCCAGGAAGAAATGACAGCTAAAGAACTGCTCAAAACAGATATAAGCAACATAACTGAACAAGAATTTAAAACAATAGTAATAAAATTAATCCCTGGGCTTGACAAAGTCGTGGAAACCATCAGAGAAACTATTGCTACAAAGACTATGGAGCTTAAAAATAGTTGTGAACAATTAAAAAATGCTATAAATGAGATACATAATAAAATGGAGGCATCCAATACACTGACTGAAGAGACAGAAAGGAGAATAAGAGATTTAGAAGACACCATTATAGAAAAACAAGAAGCTGACAAAAAGAGAGATAAACTGATACAGGAACACGAAAGGAAAGTTTGAGAGCTTAGTGATACAATGAAAAGGAACAATATCTTTATCATAGGAATTCCAGAATAGGAAGAGAAAGGGAAAGGCACTGAAGGAGTCCTTGAACAAATTATACCTGAAAACTTCCCCAACCTGGGGAAGAAAATAGACATTGAAATCCAAAAGGCACAGAGAACTCCTCTCAGATGTAACTTGAATCGATCTTCTGTAAGACATATTATAGTGGAACTGGCAAAATATAAGGACAAAGAGAATTTTGAAAGAAGCTAGGGAGAAAAGGGCCCTAACATACAAAGGGAAACCTATCAGAGTGGTGACAGACCTATCTACTAAAACTTGGCAGGCCAGAAAGGAATGGCAGGAAATCTTCAATGTGATGAATACAAAAAATATGCAGTCAAGAATCCTCTATCCAGCAAGTTTGTCATTCAGAATAGAAGGAGAGATAAAAGTCTTCCCAAATAAACAAAAATTGAAAGAATTTGTCACCACTAAACTAGCCCTACAAGATATCCTGAGGGGAACTCTATGAGGGAAATGTAGCAAGTAACACAATGTACCAGAGACACTACCACAACCATGAACCCCACAAAGGACACGATGACTCTAAACCCATATTATTCAATAATAACGCTGAATGTAAATGGACTAAATGCTCCAATCAAAAGACATAGGGTAGCAGAATGGACAAAAAACAAAATCGATCTATTTGTTGTCTACAAGAAACTTGTTTTAGACTGTAGGATGCCTTCAGATTAAAAGTAAGGGGGTGGAGAAATATCTATCATGCTACTGGAAGTCAAAATACAGCTGGAGTAGCCATACTTATATTAGACAAACTAGACTAAAGTAAAGGCAGTAACAAGGGATGAAGAAGGGCATTATATAATAATTACAGGGTCTACCCATCAAAAAGAACTAACAATTATAAATGTCTATGCACCAAATATGGAACTACCTAAATATATAAAACAATCACAAACAGAAACAATCTTATGGATAAGAATACGCTAATAGCAGGGGACTTTAATACTCCACTTACAGCAATGAATAGATTAGCTAGACAGAAAATCACTAACGAAAGAATGGACTTGAATGACACATTGGACTAGATGGATCTGACAGATATATTTAGAACTCTACATCCTGAGGTCATGGAATTCACTTTATTCTCAAGTGCGCAGGGTAGAGTCTCCAAGACAGATCACATACTAGGTCAGAAAGCAGCCCTCAATAAATATTAAAGAATTGAGATCATACCATTCACACTTTCAGATCACAATGCTATGGAACTTAAAATCAACCACAGGAAGAAGTCTGAAAAACCTCCAAAAACATGGAGGTTAAAGAACACCCTACTAAAGAATAAATGGGACAATAATGCAATTAGAGAAGAAATTTAAAAATATATGGAAACAAATGGAAACGAAAATACAGCAATCCAAACTCTATGGGATGTGGCAGTCAGTCCTAAGAGGAAAGTACATTGCATTCCAAGCCTATTTCAAGAAATTAGAAAAAGTGCAAGTGGAAAATCTAACGGCTCACCTAAAGGAACTAGAGGGAGAGCAACCAGAGCATCCCAAACGCAGTAGAAGAAGAGAAATAGTAAAAATCAGAGCAGAAATAAACAACGTAGAAACCAAAGAAACAGTTGAACAGATCAATGAAACCAAGAGTTGGTTTTTTGAAAAAATAAACAAAATTGACAAACCTCTAGCCAGGAGTCTCAAAAAGAAAAGAGAGAGCACTCAAATAGACAAAATCATGAATGAAAATGGACTTATTACAAACAACCCCTCAGAAATACAAGCAATTATCAGGGAATACTATGAAAAATTATATGCCAATAAACTGGACAACTTAGAAGAAATGCACAAATTCCTAAACACACACTCACTACCAAAATTCACACAGGAAGAGATAGAAAATCTGAACAGACCCATAACTAATGAGGAAATCGATCAGTTATCAAAAACTTCCCAACAAATAAGAGCCATGGCCAGATGGCTTCCCTGGGGAATTTTACCAGACATTTAAAACAGAATTCCCATTCTTCTCAAGCTATTCCAAAAAATTGAAATCGAAGGAAAATTTCTGGACTCATTCTACTAAGCCTGCATGACTTTGATTCCCAAGCCAGACAGAGATCCAACAGAAAAAGAGAACTACAGGCCACTGTCCTTGATGAATATGGATGCAAAAATCCTCAACAAGATACTTGCTAATCGAATCCAACAGCACATAAAAAGAATTATCCACCAAGATCAAGTGGGTTTCATTCCTGTGTTACAGGGCTGGTTCAATATTCGCAAATCAAGCAATGGGATACATCACATTAACAAAAGAAAAGATAAAAACCATATGATCCTGTGGAAAGATGCAGAAAAAGCATTTGACAAAATACAGCATCCCTTCTTAATAAAGACCCTTGAGAAAGTCGGGGTAGAAGGAACTTAAATTTCATAAAAGCCATCTATGAGAAGCCCTCAGCTAACATCATCCTCAACGGGGAAAAACTGAGATCTTTCCCCCTGAGATCAGGAACACGACAGGGATGTCCACTTTCACCACTGTTGTTTAACAAAGTGCTGCAAGTCCTAACATCAGCCATCAGACAACAAAAGGAAATCAAAGGCATCAGAATTGGCAAAGAAGAAAACAAACTTTCACTTTTCGAAGACGACATGATAGTCTACATTAAAAACCCGACAGATTCCACCTGAAGCCTACTAGAACTGATCCATGAATTCAGCAAAGTTGCAGCGTACAAAATCAATGTACAGAAATCGGTTGCATTTTTATACACCAGCAATGGAACAACAGAAAGAGGAATCAAGAAACTGATCCCATTCACAATTGCACAAAAAACCATAAAATACCTAGGAATAAACCTAACCAAAGATATAGGAGATCTGTATGATGAAAAGTATAGAAAACATATCAAGGAAATTGAAAAAGACAAAAGAAATGGAAAAATATTCCAAGCTCATGGGTCTGAAGAATAAATATAGTTAAAATGTCATTACTACCCAAAGCAATCTACACATTCAATGCAATCCCAATCAAATATGCACAAGCATTCTTCTCAAAACTAGAACAAACTATTCTAAAATTTGTATGGAACCACAAAAGACCCCGAATAGCCAAAGTAATATTGAAGAAGAAAACCAAAATGGGAGGCATTACCATCCCAGACTTTAGCCTATACTACAAAGCTGTAACCTCAAGACAGTATGGTATTGACACAAAAACAGACACATAGATCAATGGGATAGAAAAGAGAACTCAGAATTGGACCCACAAATGTATGCCAACTATTCTTTGACAAAGCGGCAAAGAGTATCCAATAGAAAAAGAAGAGCCTCTTTAACAGATGGTGCTGGGAGAACTGGACAAAAACATGCAGAAGAATGGAACTAGATCATTTTCTCACACCATACACAAAAATAAACTCAAAACGGATAAAGGACCTGAATGTGAAATAGAAAGCAATAAAAACCCTAGAAGAGAAAGCAGGAAAAAAAATCTCCTTGACCTCAACGGCAGCAATTTCTTGACACATCCCCAAGGGGAAGGGAATCAAGAGCAAAAATGAACTATTGGGACCTCATCAAGATTAAAAGCTTCTGCACGGCAAAGGAAACAATCCATAAAACTAATAGGCAACCGACAGAATGGGAACAGATAAATAGTTGCAAATGACATATCAGATAAAGGGCTAGTATACAAAATCTATAAGGAACTCACCTAACTCCACACCTGAAAACCAAATAATCCAGTGAAGAAATGGGCAGAAGATATGAACAGACACTTCTCCAAAGAGGACATCAAGATGGCCAACAGACACATGAAACGATGCTCAGCATCCCTCCTCATCGGGGAAATACAAATCAAAACCACAGTGAGATACCACCTCATGCCGGTCAGAGTGGCTAAAATAAGCAAATCAGAGAACTCTAGGTGCTGGAGAGGTTGTGGAGAAACGGGCACCCTCCTACACTGTTGGTGGGAATGTAAACTGGTGCAGCCCCTCTGGAAAACAGTGTGGAGGTTCCTCAAAAAATTAACAATAGAACTCCCCTATGACCCAGCAATAGCACTGCTAGGAATTTACCCAAGGGATACAGGAGTGCTGATGCATAGGGGCACATGGACCCCAATGTTCCTAGTAGCACTCTCAACAGTAGCCAAAACATGGAAAGAACCTAAATGTCCATCAACAGACGAATGGGTCAAGAAGATGTGGTTTATCTATACACTGGAATATTACATGGCAATGAGAAAGAATGAAATCTGGCCATTTGTAGCAACATGGATTGAACTAGAGGGTGTTATGCTGAGCGAAATAAGTCAGGCAGAGAAGGACAGCTACCATATGTTTGCACGTATAGGTGGATTAGTAGGAAGCTAATGGAGGACCATAAGAGAGAGGAGGGGAAAAATAGCGGGGGAGAGGGAGGGAGGCAAACTATGAGAGACTCTTGAATGCTGAGAACAACCTGAGGGCTGATGGGGGTTGGGGAGAGGAGAAGGGGGGAGATGAGCATGGAGGAGGGCACTTGTTGGGATGAGCACTGGGTGTTATATGGAAACTAACTTGACAATAATTTATTTAAGAAGGAAAAAGACATCTTATGTTTTCGGCCCACATTTAATCAGAATATTATTTAATTTATAACAGATGGGCCTGCATACTATTCTACTTCCTGTAGAACTTGAGTGTCAGACCTTTGTCCATTATACCCTCATAGTAACTGAATATAAAATCTGTTTATTCAATTTCTCTTATTTCTTTGAGATATAATTAGGACAGCACTTTGAATTTTCAAAAAGGTTGTCTCAAAATTCTGTTAAAATAAATATTTTATTTTATTCTTTCAATATTTATATTTACCTGTGATTGGATCAAAGTGTTTTTAGGATTATGGATTATTAATTCCATAGAAAGTAACACTGTTTCTTCTGCCTACAGGAACCGTCATCTTGTTCAAACATTTTTCCCTCACAAAATATCATGAAAGATGCCCAAGATCACTCCTGCCCACCTAAAAAACCTATTACACATCCTTGGGCTTCAAGTGTGCAGATCTCCCTGCTTCCATCCCCTGAAATTCCATTTCCCCCGCTCAGGGATGATGCTGATAGAGAGTATCCCCACCTTCCTCTCTTATTCTGAACATTAACTGGTTTCAGGGAGGGGTTGTCTTCTGGGAGTATGTGGAAAGTGGATTTCTGGAAACTTTGAGGAGTGATTTTGATGTGCCTGGTGTTGATATAGGCTATGGGACATAGATATGAAAAGAAAATCGTTATAAATGCGAGGCTGCTTTCTCAGGTGTGTGAAGCAGGTTGAGTTACTATTTTTCATTACTGAATTTAATTTCTCTTCTGAGTCCACATTCCATAAAAAAATTCCAGGTTATTTTAGAATACTCGCTGTTTCCCCTTTCCTAATCCTGAGGATTAGATCTAGGATTCCAGAGGTGATATAATGTTGTTATGTTGGCCAGGCTGATATCCAGGTGTAGTTAGTTACCTGTCCATGCCTGCACCTGCCAAGATGTGCGTTGTTGCATCAGATTCTGGCCACAGACCACACAGGATATAGAACATCACCCCTGATTTCATAATGAAAGTCCCTATCTCAGCTACTATTGTACTTCTCTGGAAGCCACATTTACAATTGGGCTGTCATCCCAAGACACTCTGGAACCTTGAGAAACAAAACCAACCTAGGCTTTCTTCCATGTTGCACAGTATCTTCCTTTCATGCTGTGGCACACTCCCAAGTTCCCAAAACTTTGTGGGGAATCTTATTATTTTCCCTTTCAAGCTGGACTTGGAATGAGATTGCAGAGTGGGGCACCAGCCTTTCCTCAGAGAGTCACCCATATCCATGTTCTCAAAACATTAGTCAGATGTTCAAATGCTTAGAATTGCCCACTTGGGTAGTATCACAAGCTACCATGTCACACAAAGGGTTATTCTGATGTTGCAGTACAAGCCAGAGCTCCATGGCCCAGTCTGGGTTACCATGAAAGGCTTTCCTGGAGGAAATGAGGTCTAAGTGAGGCTTGAAGGATACATTGGAATGAGCTGGGCAAATGGAAGAGGGCAGAGCCTTCTAGGTCAAAAGGAGATCATGAACAAAGACAAAAGAATGAAGCAGCTAAGTACATCTGTGGAATCTCAATATATCTGTTGCTGGAACAAAGAGTGCAAGCTCAATAGTGGCAGGAAATGAGGGCAGGGGTCTACTAACTGATTCTTGAAGAATTCATTGGGCTAAAAGAACTTGGCAATCTAGGAGGCACTACGTAGAGACTGAAGCTTATAAGGTGACCACAGAATTTATCATCTACAGGATGATACCATGAAAAGAGAAAACTAGGACAATTCCAGCCATACCAGTATGTTTGGTCACTCAACCTAGATTAAGGTAACTAAAACAGTCTGTAGGTGTAAAATGACAGATGGCTTGCAGGGATTGTGAGGTGGCAAGCAACTGCAACAGTCCACATATTTGTGATATGTGAAACTGATAGGTCTTGATGTTTTTGGTTGTGGTAAGAAAGAGAGATGGAGATAAATCTAAGTCTTTGTCTTAGTCCCTTGATCAATGAACTACCTGACGGTGAGGCTGGTAAGGAAGGAGCAGGTATGGGAGCTGAGAGTATAAGGAAAGTAAGGAGTAGTTTAGCTCTGAGCAATGGGATACTCATACCTAATTGAAGTATATGTCAGTATATGTGTATGAAAGGAACAAACTAGGTGATGAGCATTGCTTTGTGCTTATGTAATTTCAGAATTGTCATTTAGATCAGTCCTTTGCTGTTTTCTGTACTAAAGTCATTGGCCTACACTCGCTTTGTAGATATTCTCAAAATATTATCTATTTCCTCTCTAGATCCACTCTCTGCCCTTCTCTACTCTGTTAGGCACCCTAAATACCAGACCTGCATACCGTATGTCTATGGAGCTTCTCGCCCTGTAGAAGCTTTTGGAATTTGGCCATTGGTCAGCAACGGCAGGGTATTGGAAGAGAGAAGAGTGATAGCATGGTTTGATTCTTTCTGGTTTGCTAGGTGACCTCCCTTATCTACAGCCACTGCTGTCAGTGTAACAGCAGTATACGGCTGTATACGGCTGACATTTCCAGGGACCAACAACTTGGCCCTCTGCCTGTTCTTTCAGGTTTTAGAGGAGTCACTCCCCTACTGTTGCCTGCTCTGTGGTCATTTTCTCTTGGTGTCTCCCTGCACACTACCCACACCTTTGAAAACGCTCTCCTTATTACATTCTCCTCAATTAGCCCAGATTGAGGTTCCAGCGCAGCATCTCTTTCTTGCCAAGATCCTTTTAATATAAACCTACATGACCTTTTATGATATTGATTGTTTTCTGCACCTGGTGAAGATGGCTGTTAGAGATAAGCATCTTTGAGGCAGGGAGGTCTGTTTTGGATTCTCAGGTCAATTTTCAATAGCATTCACAAAACAGTTACAACCACACTCTCCATCTAACCCCAAGCATTGACATTCTTTTGTACCAGGCGTATCTCAGTGGGTGCACTGAAGGGAGGAAGAATAAGGGCTTACGGGATAGGAAACAACCTAAATGCATTATAAAGGAAAGAGAGTGATCAAGATATATATGACAATTTGAAACTGAAAACAAAATTTCTATATTCCGAACCCAGAAAACTTACTTAATAATTTTAACAAATATTTATTTTTCAAAGGAACAGTGCTTTAGGTTTGGGGCTAGGAAGATATGCAATCATTTTTTTTTAATTTTATTAAAAATTTTTTCTTTTATAGTTTATTGTCAAGTTGGTTTCCATATAACACCCAGGGCTAATCCCAGCAAGTGCCCTCCTCCATGCCCATCACCCCCTTTCCCCTCTCCCCCACCCCCATCAGCCCTCAGTTTGTTCTCAGCATACAAGAGTCTCCATGGTTTGCCTCCCTCCTTCTCCC
The DNA here is from genome assembly GCF_003009895.1 of Hyaena hyaena. Classification (NCBI taxonomy): domain Eukaryota; kingdom Metazoa; phylum Chordata; class Mammalia; order Carnivora; family Hyaenidae; genus Hyaena; species Hyaena hyaena. The sequence goes on along the minus strand of NW_024082011.1, from coordinate 367,908 downwards.
CAACTATTTTCTCCCTTCTCCTCCCTCATGGTCCTCTGTTAAGTTTCTCCTGTTCCACTTATAAGTGAAAACATACTGTATCTGTACTTCTCTGCCTGACTTATTTCGCTCAGCATAACACCCTCAAGTTCCATCCACGTTGCTACACATGGCCAGATTTCATCCTTTCTCATTGCCATGTAGTATTTCATTGTATAGATAAACCACGTCTTGATCCATTCATCAGTTGATGGACACTTAGGCTCTTTCCATGATTTGGCTATTGTTGAGAGTGCTATGAATATTGGGGTACATATGTCCCTATACATCAGCACTCCTGTATCCCTTGCATAACTTCCTAGCAGTATTATTGCTGGGTCATAAGGGAGTTCTATTGTCAATTTTTTGAGGAACCTCCACACTGTTTTACAGAGGAGTGGCACCAGTTTACATTCCTACCAACAGTGTAGGAGGGTGCCCGTTCCTCCACATCCTCGCTAGCATCTAGAGTCTCCTAATTTGCTCATTTTAGCCACTCTTACCGGTGTGAGGTGTTATCTCAGTGTGGTTTTGATCTGCATTTCCCTAATTATGAGTGACGCTGAGCATCGTTTCATGTGTGTGTTGGCCATCTTGATGTCCTCTTTGGAGAACTGTCTGTTCATGTCTTCTGCCCATTTCTTCACTGGATTATTTGTTTTTTGGGTGTGGAGTTTGGTGAGTTCCATATAGATTTTGTATACTAGCCCTTTATCTGATATGTCATTTGCAACTATCTATCTGTTCCCATTCCGTCGGTTGCCTATTAGTTTTATGGATTGTTTCCTTTGCCGTGCAGAAGGTTTTAATCTTGATGAGGTCCCAATAGTTCATTTTTGCTCATGATTTCTTTGCCTTTGTGGATGTGTCAAGTAAGAAATTGCTGCGGTTGAGGTCAAGGAGGTTGTTTCCTTCTTCTCTTCTAGGGTTTTGATCGTTCCTGTCTCACATTCAGGTCCTTTATCCATTTCGAGTTTATTTTTGTGTATGGCATAAGAAAGTGATCAAGTTTCATTCTTTTGCATGTTGCTCTCCAGTTCTCTGAGCACCATTTGTTAAAGAGGCTGTCTTCTTTCAATTGGATATTCTTTCCTGCTTTATCAAAGGTTAATTGGCCCACATTTGTGGGTATGATTCTGAGTTGTCTATTCTATTCCATTGGCCTATGTGTCTGTGTTTGTGTCAATACCATACTGTCTTGATGACTACAGATTTGTAGTAGAGACTAAAGTCTGGGATTGTGATGCCTACCACTTTTGTTTTCCTCTTCAATATTACTTTGGCTAGTGTGTGTGTGTGTGTGTGTGTGTGTGTGTGTGTGTGTAACATAGAGAGAGACAGAGAGAAAACCATCGGGGGAAGGATAGATAGAGTGAGACAGAGGATCTGAAGTGGGCTCTGTGCTGACAGCAGAGAGTCTGATGCAGGGCTCAAATCCATGAACTGTGGGATCATGATCTGAGATGTAGTTGAACGCTTAACCAACTGAGCAACCCAGGTGTCCCATGATGGACTATTGTTAAAATTGTTTTCAGGGAACTAAGTAACATTCTTATAAATAGAAGAAAGTGTTAGGTTAAATCTCTCCTGGAAGAGTATCCCAAAGCTATCTGACTTCCTTTTGAGAAGTAGCCTATTGGACTATTCCCAAGTCAGTGTTTCACTGGAGGAAAGGGTTTCCTCAGGATGGTCTTTGTTTCCTTGACACTCAACCTAAGGAATCATCTTTGCTTCATCCACCTGAAGCAGAGAATGAATGGTTGCACAGAATCGGATGTAGCTAGGAAGGCTGAGGAATGTTTTATGACTGAACAAGTTATGAAAGTTAGTCTCCAGTTTACTTTACGGAATGGACTTCATGAGAGTCCCCATAGTCCTTCATGGGAATCCACATACTCTGGGCCACCTGCTAGAGAGATTCTACACCCATACTAAAGAGGGAACAGTATGCATTTAGACAGTACTCCATATAATCTTCATCCTGGATGCCAAAGGTGTCTTGAAAACCTTGTAAGAATATTCTTTTCTGGAATTAGGTTGCCTAGTGATTAAAGATCTTCTCACTAGTGTGATACAGGTTTTCCAGTGGACCATGGTACCTGATGTCAGGGAGGTCCCTGTGCAAGATAACATATTCTCTGAGAAGTCATGCAATAAGGGGTCAAACTAGAGACATGGAATATGATGAGTTCACACAACCACTGCTTCTGGAGATTTTCCTGGATATTCTCCTTGATATTTTGCATGAGTCATTCCTCTGAGAGGGCAGTTGTGCTGAGTCCTTGTCCACATTGTTTCAGACAATAGACAACCTCTTTCCCAGGCACTGCATGACTTTGGCTAACTTCACGAGATCTTTGGATGAAATGATGATGAAGAGGTTATATTGGCTAAACTGCATCTTCTCCAGACAGTTCTCCAGGCTTTGGGTGGCAGCTTCTATGCCTGTTAGGTCTCACAGCACTGAATTGGTGATATGAGGGAGGAGGAAGGAAGAGAAGGAAGTGGATATTTGGTTTGTCCTCACCAACCCAGTGAGAGGTGAAGCCTCCTACTCATGCCAAATTCCCTCTAGTGCATTGATGAAGGAGCATTGATAAAGAGAGCTTTATTCAAGGAGAAGATCTGCCTGGATTACTGATATCATCTGCTTTTACCTTTATCCCTTTCCTGGCCTGCTTCAGTGACTTAGATTTGTCCTAGCCGAAGTGCTTGTAACTTTACCAAAGTCATTTTGGTTTGGGTGAGAAGTCATTCATAGAGATTTCCAAGAACCTGGGAAGAGATCAAGAGTGTTACCAAATCATGGGGCGCCTGAGTGGCTTAGTCGGTTGAGCGTCCGACTTTCGCTTAGGTCATGATCTTGCGGTTCGTGGGTTCGAGCCCCGCATTGGGCTCTGTGCTGACTGCCAGCTCAGAGCCTGGAGCCTGTTTCAGTCTGTGGCTCCCTCTCTCTCTGACCCTCCCCTTGTCACGCTGTCTCTCTCTTTCTCTCCTAGAGAAAAATAAAACATTAAAAAAAAAAGAGTGTTACCAAATCATCGAATTTATGGTTACTTGTGAAGGATGACAGAATAGCAATCAAGGTCATGAAGTGTGCTGGATTCTGTTGATCAATGAATGGAAACCTCCCATGTACTCATTTCCAGTTTTTGAAAATCTACTTCTATATTAGACATTTATCAGTACAGTGTCTGATGTTGCTAAAATTCTTTTGCATAAGACTTTAGAGAGCTTAAGTCTAAGCAGATGTCACAAAGTTGGGTCAAAATGCCTAACTGAATAGCAAATGGGTTTCGGGTCTTGTGTTCTTTTGTGGGATTTGAGTCTTCTTCCATTCACACCAAGGCCAAATCTTCCCTGGGGTGGAGATAATGTCACTCCATTGAAGAAAAATCATTGCTTCACATGAATAATCCATTTCTGTGCAGAGGGGTTTTGACCACAGCCTCTCTGCACTCCCTGTACTATTTTGCTTAAATCATGACAGAAATGTACCCCATAATTTTAATTAATTTTAATATGTTATTGGGTAGTTGCCATTAGTTTGATTTATGTGGATAATATGCATTTGGTAAAAATCAAGATTACTATTTTCCATTAGATTTTTATGAGAGAATTTTCCCAGTCATCATATCAAGAGCTTCCTCACCAAACTAAGAGCAACCATGATAATGGGAATCTGTATAAGTGAATAATTTATTGTTTAGTCAGGCACTACAGCAGGGAGGATGTAGTTGAAAGAAGATTAGAGAAATGCTTTTTTTAAAAAATTTTTAATGTTTTATTTATTTTTGAGAGACAGAGAAGACAGAGCATGAGCCGGGGAGGGGTAGAGAGAGAGAGGGAGACACAGAATCCAAAGCAGGCTTCAGGCCCTGATTTTCAGCGCAGAGCCTAAGGAGGGGCTTGAACCCATGAACTGTGAAGTCATGACCTGAGCTGTGGTCAGAGGCTCGACTGACTGAACCACCCAGGCACCCTGAGAAGTGTTCTATATGTTGTATTTCCAGATAATGCAGTGGAACAGAGGGAAGGGGAAAAAAATCAGGGTTTACATTTCCAAGGCTTTATCAATACTAGATGGGCCAAGAGACTAGTGAACAGGATACAATGAGAAACATGAGATAAGAGAGTGAAGGTGAATTAGGAAGGAGACTGCAAAGCAAAGATGAATTTAACTAAGCTTGTTAGAAGAATACTGTTTTTTTCCACTCTAATTCCTTCCACTCTAATTTCTACATCAACCTCTGTAACAGGACCTAGCAAACATAAACAATATCTGCCTCAGACTCAAGGACTGTTATTCCTGCTGTTACTTTAATTGAGACTTTTCCCACTTCTTTTTCCATTACATTATAAGGTGAATACTTTAGGGTATAAGAGGTATACATGGGGGAGGCTGTCTTTCATATGCTCCATTACTCTGTCAGGTCTCCACAGAGAGTGGTGGACACAGACATATAGAGGAAAGTCCTTCGGTCCACAATCTCTTAATCACTCCACATTTGAAGATCCTGTTTGGGTCACAGTGGACCTTTAGCTCAGCTTATATGCTGCACAGCTAAGGTGCTTCCCCCAGAACAATAAAGATTTCAACCAAAACAAAAAATAAAAACCCAAACTTAAGAATATGCCAATCTGAGGAGCACCTGGGTAGCTCAGTTGGTTAAGCGTCTGACTTTGGCTCAGGTCATGATCACACGGTTTGTGGGTTTGAGCCCTGCATCGGGTTCTGTGCTGACCGCTCAGAGCCTGGAGCCTGTTTCAGATTCTGTCTGTGTCTCTCTCTCTGTTCCTCCCCCACTCGTGCTCTGTCTCTCTCTGTCTCAAAAATTAAAAACAAAAAAGTTTAAAAAGAATGTGCCAATCTGAGAAAAGGTAAGAAGTCTTGCTACTCTACATAACAAAGAATAAAAATCTTACCAAGGGACAGTATGGTGATATTGCTATGGTCAAGGGCTTTGGCTCATTATCTAGTTCTGCTCATTCATTTACTTTTTCACTTGTTCATTCAGCATTAATTGAATATGCACAAAATGTGAAGATCTAGAACTCTTTCAACAACTCTCAGCCATTGCCTGAGTACTTTACAAATAAGCACTAGGGATATTGCAGGGAATAAAAGGAACCAATCCCTGCCAACACTGAGGTTTACTTCATAGGGGAGAAATACAAGAAATAATGGAGAAATGAAAAGGTAACATAGTTAGGTGGTGCCGGTGGTATGAGTAAGAATAAAGAAGTATTAAGTGGAAAGGGAAGATATTTCAAAATGGTGGGGAGAGAAGGCCTCTCTGAAGACCTGACAGTTGAGCAGAGACACAAATTGTGCATATATATAGGAAAGGTGCCCCAGGTGGAGGGAACAGCAAATGCTAAGGCCTTGAAAATGAAGGCTTAGACATAATCAGGGACCTGATGATGTAGGACACCTGAGGGCATGGTATTTGCTTCAGAATTGATTCTAACTATGGTGGAAACCACTGAAGGAAGGGCAGGACCTAATTTAGGTTGTGGAAGGATTTTGGCAGATGGATTATGATGGGAACAGATCGGGCAGGCCTAAAACACCTAAAGGTGTTTGTTTAGTTGTTCATGTGAGAGAAGGCAGTAGATTGCACAAGAGTGAGAAAGACAGAGGGCACGAGAAGAGATTGCATTCAGGATGTATTTTGAAGACAGACTTTGTGGGTTGGTTGACTAGATGTGAGAAGATTTGAGAGGGAGAATATAAGAATCACATGCTGATTTGTCCTCACAACTGAGTGAAGAAGGGAAGTTCCATTCAAGGACATGGGGAAAGCTCTAGCAGAAGAGCCCTAGGGGTAAGGGTGAAGCAGAGGAATCAAGAATCAAGAGCTCAGAGGGTCACCTCGGTAGCTCGATTGGTTAAGCACCTGACTTCAGCTCAGGTCATGATCTTGCGGTCTGTGACTTTGAGCCCCATGTTGGGCTCTGTGCTGACAACTCAGCCTGGAGCCTATTTCAGATTCTTTGTCTCTCTCTCTCTCTGCCTCCCCCCTAATCATGGTCTGTTCCTCTCTGTCTTTCAGAAATAAACATTTTAAGTAATTAAAAAATAATCAAGAAGGAGAGAGGGCAAGATGGCGGAGAAGTAAGGAGCTCCGTACTTGCACTCGCGCCCATACGTCACACAGAAAAGATCTGAAGCCATTGGAAACCTTACAAAACCTAAGAGATTGGGAGAAAAAAGACGCAGAATCCACTGAGAGAGACTTCTAACGTGAGTGCGAACCGGGGAAGATAAAATCGGGCCGGGATCGGAGACTCCAGGGTGGGAGGCGATCCCCCTCTACCCTCTACGGGGAGTGAGAGGGGAAAAGGAGAGAGTCCGAAACAGAAAAACCTCTGCACGGGGGAGAAAAACCTCCATTGGAAAGACCGTACTTGCCAAATACCTGCACACCAGGTCCCCTCGCGCCAACTGGTCCTGGAGGGGGCTGAGCAAACAAACTGCTTCCTTGTGCTGCTCCTGGAGGCTAGACTTCAGAGTGGTGGCGGGCCTGCCGCCATTGTAGCTCCCGGGCGGCTGGGGCCCCTGAAAGAGCCGCGTAGACACCGGGCGTCCGCGCCCCTGGCTGGCTGGAACTCGAG
>NW_024082011.1:305807-356568 GCF_003009895.1 Hyaena hyaena | reverse complement strand
AAAAAAAAAAGATGTGGTGTACATACACAATGGAATATTACTCAACTATGAGAAAAAGGATATCCTGTCATTTGTGAAAACGTGGGTGGACCTTGAGCATCTATGCTAGGCAAGAAAATTCAGACAAAGAGTAGTGTATGATATCACTTATATATGGAATCTAAAAAAGTGAAACCTTAAAAAATAAAAAAACAGAGTAAAATGGTGGCTACCAGGAAATGGGAGGTGGGAGCATAAGACTAATGGTATTTAAGGTTACAAATTTATAACAAGTAGTAAATAAGTCATAGAGATCTAATGCATAAGTATTATAGACATAATACTGTACTATAAGAACATAATGTGATAAATATTGCTTCAATGGCAATCATACTAAATATATAAATATATCAAATACACTGTATACCTTAAATTTATAAAAAGTAATGTGTCATATTTATCAAACAAAAGGTAACTAAATAAAATATATTAAGGGAAAAAATACGAGGATCATGATTGCCAGGTCATGTAAAAAACCTATTTTTAACTTCATAGGAAACTGTCAAACTGTTTTCCAAAGTGATTATGCCATTCTGCATTTCCCACCTTCTGAGTGTAATGGATGAAAGTCCCTATTATTCCACACCCTCACCAGCATTTTTTGCATTTCAGTCATTCTAATAGGTAGATAGTGGTATCTTACTGTTGTTTTAATTTGAATTTTCCAAAATAACAAATGATACTGAGCATATTCTTATATTCTTACTTGTCATTCATAGATCTACTTTGGTAGTAAATGTTCAGATCTTTTGGCCATTTTTAGATTAGATTTTATTATTAAGACTTCAGTTATTTGTATGTAAGTAATGAATCACAGAATTCTACTCCTGGAACCAATATTGCAGTGTATATTAGCCAACTAAAATTTAAATTAAAACACGACTTCAGTTATTTTAGTATTCCAGAAGTCTTTCACTAAATATAGTTGTCATATTCTTCTCCCAGTCTGTGGCTTGTCTTTTATGCTTTTAACTGTACCTTATAAGGTTTTTTTTTTAACAGCTGTTCAACTTTTTATTTAGCAACAATCCTAGAGAAAAGTTGTAGAGATAGTGCAGAGTTCATGTATGTCCATTCAGCTTCCTCTAATGTTAAAATTTATTTAACCATAGTAAAATTATCAAACCAGGACATTAATATTGGTATGTTACTACTGCCACAAATCTTATTCAAATTTCACCAGTTTTCCCTCCTAATGTTCTTTTTCTGTTTCAGGACCCAATCCAGTATTCTACATTGAATTTAATTATTATGGTTTCTTTATGCCCTCAGTCTATGGCAGTTCCTAACTATTTTCTTGTCTTTCATGATCTTGAAGTTTTTGATGAGTAGTGATTGATTGGCTGTTTGTGGAGTGCCTCTTGATTGGCTATTTGTGGAGTGCCTCTTAATTATAATTTATTAGCTGTTTTCTCCTAAGGTTATGCATTTTTAAATTTTTTTTTTAGTTCATATATTTATTTTGAAAGAGAGAGCATGCACACACCAGAGAGAGGGAAAGAGTAAAACCCAAGCAGGCTCCACACTGTCAACACAGACCCCTACTTGAGCCTTGATCTCATGAACCACGAGATCATGACCAGGGCCAAAATCAAGGGTCCGACACTTAAGCAACTGAGCCACCCAGGCTCCCCAGGATTATGCATTTTTTTGAAAAGAGTACAAAGAAGTGATGTATTCTCAGCATCTCATACCTGGGGGTACATGATATGTCCTTTATAGGTGATATCCTTCACTTGGCTATGGTGGCCTCTGCTGGCTTTCTTCACTAAAGTTAGTTTCTCCTTTGTAATTATGGGGTATCTTTGATAGTATGAAAATACCTGTTTTCTAAAACATTTGCTCACTGGTTTCATCATCCATCACCAGATCTTGCCTGAAACAATTATTCTTGTAGCGTTTGTCTAGTGATGATTTTGTAGGCCTTTCATTTCTTCAACATTTATTTATTTTATTTAAAAAAATTTTTTTTAATGTTAATTTATTTTTGAGCAAGTGAGTGAGAGAGAGATTGAGTGTGTGCGTGTGTGTGTGAGTATGAGCAAGGGAAGGGTAGAGAGAGGGGGAGACACAGAAGCCAAAGCAGGCTCCAGGGTTTGAGCTGTCACCACAGAGCCTGATGTGGGGCTTGAACTCACGAACTGTGAGTTCATGACCTGGGCCAGAGTCGGACACTTAACTGACTGAACTACCCAGGCACCCCAACATTTATTATTTAATTTGCCTTTAAGGAAAACTTCTCCTCTCCCCCATTTATTTATTCAATTATTTATATCAGCATGGACTCAGTGATGTTTATTTTATTCTGTGAGTTATAATACCATATTATCATTTCTTATTTTGTTATTCAGATTCTTTCATAGGTAATTAGAAGCCATTAACCTTTAGTTTCAGCTTCTTTGAAAATCACCAGCCTTTTTCAAGCACTTATTTTCTGGCACTGCAGGATATTTTATCATTTTGTATGTCACCTGCCCCAGCCCTGGAATCAACCACTTGTCCAACAAACTCCATTTTCTTTTACTAGGGAGTGCAATGTAGAAACCAAGATCTGGTCAGTACATGTGCTCACTGCTCTTGGAGTTGGTCTTAGGCCCTCTCAGCAGGCAGCTAGGAAATGTATATCTATGAATCCATGCACACATACTCACTCTATTTATTCAACCCTAGAACACAACTGAAGTCATTACAGTATTTCCAAACCATAATCCTGTGTTTTTTTATTCCAGATCCTCTCCAGTGTGGCTATGTTACACATTTGTAACAGAGTTTCTCAGAAGCTAGAGGAATGTTCAGTTCATATGTGTGGAATCTTATCTCCTGGTTTTCTGAAGTAGTTCTGGGTAGACTTAATTTTCTGTTATTAATTTATATAGTATTGGAATATTTTAAAAATTCTTTTTATTTCTTGGATGTTTTATAGCTTGGACATTAAGATTTAACCTTCGGGCCTTCACCAGCATCCCTCTTCTGCCCCTCAGTCTGACTTTGCTCACCACTGAGGTTGGGTGGCTGCAGGTGGGGTGGAGTGTGAGAGATCACACGCTGGCATTTGATTATTTTTTTCCCTTTAAGATTAAATTTTGATGAAGTTCAATTTATTTTTTTTCTTCCATGGATTGTGCTTTTTTGTTGTTGTTTTTACTGTACCTAAAAACTCATACCTAAAGCCAAGGTCATGCAAATTTTCTTACATTTTCCTCTAGCAGTTTTATAATTTTATGTAAATATAACTGTGCATGTCATTGTATATAATTCAGCCTGATTAATTGAGTTATTTTTATGCTAGGTGTGAGGTACATACATACTGTTCATTTTTTAAGTAAGTGTCCAGGTGTTCTAGCACAATTTGTGAACCTAGCCAGTCCCAACTGTCTTCCCCTCCCCCCAGACTTACTCCCACCACTGCCCTGCTCACAGCGGCACCAAGACTACAGTCCCCATAATCTTTTGAGCGCAGAGATCGCTGCTGGCGCCACTGAAAGAACAATGCCACGCCTTCTGAACCCCAGCCACTGGTGACTCATCCGCTATTTTCTCAAAACCCGGCGGGGGTGGGCTCTCAGGGAAGCCCCGCCTCTTCTGACCCCTTCTCCGCAAAGCCTACACTCCCCAAGGGGCCTTTGTGGTGGCTTCCGTCTGCCCAGCCCTTGGGCGGATGTGTCCAGCGCCCCTGCGCAGGCATCTCTTCCAACGCGGCTGTGGGTTCGTTTTCCTGATTACCTCTGGGTGGGTCTCTTGGCCGCGAAGCCTCTTTTCCAAGGACTCGCCGCCGTTAGTGCCACTTCAACCCAGCTTCTGGGAGCCGGGACGCACCCTTCCTGAGAATTGGGCTATGCTGGTGCCCTCCGCCACCCTCCCCAATTCCGAAGCTGGAGACTGGTCCTCTCTTCAGCGCTTGGGAGGGCGACCCACACAGGCATCCCATGTTTGCCTTCTCCCGGGGAAACCAGGATAATGGCCATAAGGGCCTCTGAACCCTAAAGAGGTCACCCACCCGGAGTCGACTCAGAGCGGCCGCTAGTCCCTAGGGTCTCTCCTCAGCCGGACGGTTCTCCATCCTGAGAATCCACCCGCCAGGAAACGAAGCGGGGCCTGCGCCCCCGCCCTCTGGGAGGAAACCCAACACTGCAGAATGTGGTGAGAGAAATGTGTAGGGAAGGGAGCCTGGGGTACAGTGGTGAGAATGGGAGGAGCCTGGAGCAGGAACGAGGGCAGGCAAGTCAGACCATTTGTGGTGCCAAGCGTGTTGCCTCCAGCATGGGCAGAACCCCAGCTCTTTGATGCCCCCCTGATCTCCACCCAGCTGCCCATTTCAGAGCTCGCAGGCACCCTTCCACTCGGCCCTTCCCAGCTCGCGCTCCTCGCAGCCTAGGGCTCAGACCTGAGGCAGGACCCTAGGAGAGACTTCATTTCTCCCAGGACCAGTGCGCAGCAGAGCAGAGCCGAGGCCGGGCAGTCCCGGGAAGGGGCGTGGGACCGTGATCGCCCCACTCAGACCCTGCTGCCCTCTTCCCATACTGACCCAGGTCCAAGTGCAGATCCCCAACCCTATGGTTGCCCCTCGTAACCTCCTGATAACAGAGCCTCATCTGCTCCCTTGACTGGGCCCACTTGAGGCCCTGGAGAGAGCAACTCCTGGAGCGCTGCCTTGTACACCATCCCTGGGGACTCCTCCCAGAGCTGGCGGGTGGGGTACTGGGATTCTTCCCTGAGACTTGCCCTACGTCCTCTAGGGACCGTGAGCAGAAGGTGTGGACATGTCCCCTTTGCAGGCTCAGGGTCCCTGCCTCAGCTGTAACTGACCAGGGTTGAAAAAACGACTTAAGAGACCAGAGTCACCGCCTCTCGGTATTAATGCTGTTTATTTATTCTCTGTAAACCCTGTTTGGAACTTTTCAGTCCTGGCTCAAAAAGGCAAATGGGAGTGTACAACCACAGGACATTGACAGGGGAACAGCGCTCCCTTGTGGTCAATGTTTGGTGGCTTCGAAGATGAGAAAACCTCACAAAATGGTGAAACTCGGTAAATGGAGAATCAAAGAAAGTGTTGAGCTTATGAATAGCTTAGGAACAAATTAGAACAATGGGACATTGTTTTTCCTACCAGACTGGGAAGTAAGTGTTACCCATCATAAACTGCCAGATGGGAGATTAAAAATGAGATACTTTCCCTGGGAACCTTTTGGAACAAGGAATCAAAGGGCTTTCTTAAAAGTACAACCACTTTGATATAGCTATTCCTTTTTTTAGGGATTAATCCTTAAAGTTTCTAACAAGCAGGAAACAGGGTAGTAAAGGATTACACAGAAGCATTGGTTATCAGCAAAATTAAGAAAAGTATGCAATTGTTTAAACACATTAAATAAGATCCATGTAATGGACTACTATGCAATTCTTAAGAATGGCACTGTGAGTATTTTGTCATTGAAATGGCTACAAACATTGCTAAATTAACTGGAAACAGGATTTAAAACAATAAAATCATGTACACTTTGTAGCGGGGTCATTCAGAGCAGATGATGGAGAGACCATGGGTGTAAGGTGAAACAATTTGGAATAAATGTCTATGAAATACGTGGGCTTGAGCACAGGGAGCAGTCAAACCATCATGGAGGGTCAACAAAATCTCAGCCAGCCGACAGGGACTCCAGAACAAGCATGATCCATCAGAGTTGGCTAGGTCAATACTGGGTGACCAGATCTTTATACCCATACCTCTCCCAGCACAGGAAGGGGCTGCTCAGGAAGGGCCTGACCGCAGGAGGCATCTCTCTGCAGCTGAAGTCAACTGCTGAAGCCCATAGCCTGGGGCTGTCCACTGAACAAGTTCTTCCCAGGTGAGCAGCAAGTCCTCCTTGATAGGTAGTAATACATCTCTGCACCCACCACACCGTACGTCTATGTATATATGATATATATGTTTTCAGAAGATAAATGACACCTGTCTACACCCATGGAAAAATAATCTGAAGGAAAACAAAACAGGGGCTCAAGTAGAACAACTGCCAAAAGGTGAAGAGGCCTGTGATGGTTAATATCATGTGTCAATTTACCTGGCCGTGGGGTGCCCAGATTAAACATGGTTTCTGGATATGTCTGTGAGCATGTGTGTTTCTGCATGAGCTTCACATTCCAATCAGTGGACTCAGTAAAGTAGATTGCCCACACCCATGTGGGTAGGCATCATCCAATCGTTTGAGGGCCTGGCTGGAACCAAAGGCAGAGGAAGGAAGAATTCACCCCTTTTCTACTGCATTGCTTGAGCTAAGGCATGTGTCTTCTGCCCTCAAGGCTCCTGGTTCACAGACCTTCAGACCTAGACTGGAATCTGCACCATTGCCTTCTGTGGTTCTCAGGCCTTGAGAGTCGAACACCAGCTTTCCCGGGTCTCCAGCTTGCAGATGGCAGATCTTGGGATTCCACAAACTCCATAATTAAGTGAGCCAGTTCCTTGTAATAAATAGCAGATACACGGGGCACCTGCATGGCTCAGTCAGCTAAGCATTGGACTCTTGATCTTGGCTTAGGTCATGATCTCACAGATCGTTGAGTTTCAGCCCCATATTGGGCTCTGCGCTGATGGTACAGAGCCTGCTTGGGATTCTGTCTCTCCTCTCTGCCTCTCCTCCACTTGTGCCCACACGTGCACACTCCCTCTCTCTCTCTTTCTCTTTCAAAAAAATAAATTAACTTTAATACCAGATGCACACACACACACACTTGATTCTGTTTCTTTGGAGAACACTGACTGATACATGGCCCCTGAAATCCACCTATTTAACTCAACAGACTCTCCTATATCGACCACAAGATGTCTTTGGATAGAAGATACAGAAGATCTTCATGTCATTTGCACGGAGGAATGTTTTTTTACAAAATGTCAACATGAGGAAGTCTTCCCTGTTTTTTATCTCCTTCAGGAGTACACGTTTTTACCATGACCTTGTGGCTGCTTGCAGGATGGTCCAATACAGATTCAGGGCTGCCTCCTGATAATGAAATTCCAATTGAAATCCCTCTAACTTCTGTGGTGATAGAGTAAAACTACCTTAACATTTATATGGAAGACACATATAGTTGCAGCATATTTTATTTTATTTTATTTTATTTTTTATACTTATTTTAAGTAGTCTCCATGCCCAACATGGGGCTTGAACTGATGACCCTGAGATTAAGAGTCATGTGTTCTAGTGACTGAGCCAGCCAGCTGTTTTAAATAAGAAGCCAGGCATATTTTAAATAAGAAAAATAATGATGGCAACTTTAGTTATTGGACATAAGAAAACACAACAATGCCACTGTAGTAAGTAGTTATTAAGAGAGGAAAAAAGACAGACAAACCAAATTATCACATTTATAACCAGGAGCAAGATTGCAGAATATAATATTTGTAAATAACATTTTTATTTTGATGAGAGAAGGATAGAGTGTCTAATAAACGATGCTGCAGTGCCTAATTGTCTGTAAGAAAATATGGCTAGACTATAACCTCACAGGATATAAAACATTACTTAAGGACTAAGTAAATATTTAAATATGGAAATCAAACAAGGAAACAAAATAACCTTAGAATATTTGAGAGACCACATCAGTTTCCTATCACTACTGCAACAAATTTCCACAAACAGTGATTTAAAACAACACAAGGGGCGCCTGAGTGGTTCAGTCGGTTGAGCATCTGACTATTTTGAGTTCAAACCCCAGGTCAGGCTCTGCACACTGACCATGAACTCTGCTTAGGGTTCTCTCTCTCTCTCCCTCTCCCTACTCTTCCCACACTCATGTTCTCTCTGTCTCTCTCAAAATAAATAACCTTAAAAAAACCCCACAAATTTGTTATCACACAGTCTGGAGGTCAGGAGTCTTACACTTGTCTTACAGAACAAAAATCAGGTGTCAGCAGGGCTGTGTTCCTTCTGAAATATCTAAAGGAAAACCCATTCCCTTGCCTTTTCCAGCTTCAAGAGGCTGTCTGCCTTCCTCCACTCATGGCTCCTTGCACCTTCGAAGCCCAACACCTGCATCACCTCAACCTCTGCTTCCATTGTCATCACAACTCTTTCTCTGACTCTGACCTCACTCTCCTGCCTCCCTCTCTTACCTCTGGGGACTCTTTATATGTTTATTTTTGAGAGAGTGTGTGTGTGCAAGCAGGGGAGGGGCAGAGAGAGAGGGAGACAGAGAATCCCAAGCAGGCTCTGCACTGTCAGCACAGAGCTGGATGCGGGGCTCAAACCCACCAACGGTGACGTTATGACCTGAGCCAAAATCAAGAGTTGTCACTTAACTGACTGAGCCACCCAGGCAACCCAGGACAAACCAAATTTTAAATGCAAAAAACTTTCATTAACCATGCTATAAAATTTTAAACTCATAAAAGGCATGAGCGGCAAAAATGTGATAAACACTGTGGGAAGAAAAGGTAGACTGGGGAAAATGGGTATGTGTATGTGAGGTACATGGATAAGTTCAATTAATATATAGCATACGGATCTTTCAAGTTGAAAACAAAGGAGAAAAGTAGTCAAAGCATCTGGGTATCCTATTTACAGGGGAACTCAACAAAATAACAAGTACACATTTGAAAAGGACTTTCCTACTAGGGGAGAAATGCAAGTTGAAATTAGAATAAAATGATGATGAGACATCACCTTACTAGGCCTATCAGACTGATGCAAAATGAAAAAGCATAAAGACTCATATGACAAGTTGTGTGCAGTCAGGTGTACTCTCCCACACTGAAGGTGCAAATGTAAAGGGGATAGCAATCTGTAAATAGAAATTAACACTTAAAATATAGAAAATCACATGCTTAGCCACTAGACTCCTAGAAATCTATTCCATAGTAGTTGTAGGTAAGGAGTACATACAGGGATGTATGTACTTCAACACTGGCCACTAAAAGGCCAAAGAATGGAAAGCAAGGGAGGGAGTGAGAGAGAATACAGGTAGGATAGATACTAATTTCTTCTTTAAATAAAGCTACTGGAATTTTTGTGAAGATGTTTGTAGTTATAAATGTAATGTCTTCAGTAGATTGTAGAACTATATGGAGGGTTGTCCCCTCACCTTGTGTCGGTTTTGTGGGTTTTTTGTTTTTGTTTTTTATTTTGTTTTGTTTTATTTTTTAATTTTTTAGAGAAGTCATGAGCAGGGAAGAGGGACAGAGAGAGAAGGAGAGAGAGAATCTCAAGCAGGTTCCACACCCAGATCAGAGCCCAGAGCTTTATCTCAAGGCCCTGAGATCATGACCTGAGCCAAATTCAAAAGTTGGACAGTTAAGGAACTTATCCACCCAGGAACCCCCTTGTTAGTTTTGATCTAGACAGCATCTTGGCTCATTTATTGATACATTCCAAGTACGGGTTTTAATTTAATTGGTTTTTCTCTCTCTTCTTCATTTCTTTCCTATTTCTTTTAATTTCTACTTTAATCTTTATAATTTCCTTTCTTTTACTTGCTTGGCATTTAATTTGCCTTCTTTTGCTAACATCCTAAGGTGGAAGCTTTGATCATTTCTTTTTTCCCAATATAAGCACATTTAAGCCATAAATTTCCTCTATGCTTTAACTGCATCCCACAAATTTCAATATGTTATGTTTTCATTGGGTCTAAACTATTTTCTCATTTACGCTATGATTTCTTCCTTGACCCATGGGTTTTTTTCTAGTAAGTTTTGCAATTTCAAAATGTTCATCGCTTTTCTTTTCTTTTTTTTTTTTTTAATATTTTTATTTATTTCTAGGGGAGAGAGAGAGAGAGACAGCGTGAGCAGGGGAGGGTCAGAGAGAGAGTGAGTCTCTGACTCTGAAACAGGCTCCAGGCTCTGAGCTGGCAGTCAGCACAGAGCCCGACGCGGGGCTCGAACCCACCAACCGCGAGATCATGACCTGAGCGAAAGTCGGACGCTTAACCGACTAAGCCACCCAGGCGCCCCTGTTCATCGCTTTTCTTGATTTTTTCTGTAGGATTTCAGTTGCTTGGAGTCTCTTAAGACTTGTTTATGGCCTGCCATATGATCTATGTTGCTGAATGACACATGTACACTTGAAAGAAATGTGTATTCTGCAGCCCTGGAAGATATTGTAGAAATAAATGTGAATGGTGAAAGTAATGGGTGCTTTCACTTTGACTTACTATATCCTTCATAAACTTTTTACCTTGTTTTACTGTCTAAAATATATAATTATGATTGTGGATTAATCTATTTCCCCCTCAGTTTTTCAGGTTTTTACTTATGTATTTTAAAACTCTATGATTTGATTTAAATCTAATCTTCCTAATGAACTGACTCATTATTATGAAGAGTCCCTCTTTGTCTCTAGGAAAACTCTTGGCTCTAAATCTACTTTGTTTTTACACCCTAACCCTTTTCTCTCTCTCAATGGGGCTCTGCCTCTGTTTCTTTCTCTTTCATTCACTCTTTTTGCACTTTGTCTTTACATTTCGCACTTATAATAATGAAGAATTAATCAGAAATTAACGGGCCCCTGAGTGGCTCAGTCAGTTAAGCGTCTGACTTTGGCTCAGGTCATGATCTCATGGTTCATGAATTCGATCCCCATGTTGGGCTCTCTGCTATTGGCACAGAGTAGCTTTGGATCCTCTGTCCCCTTCCCTCTCTGCTCTTCCCCCACTCGTGTTCTCTCTCTCTCTAAAATAATAAACATTAAAAAAATCTAAAAATTATTTTTTAAAGTAGTGAGGTCCAATTGATGGGGTATTGGGCTCTCTGGAAAAAAAAGAATTAATAAGAAATTAATTATCAAAGAGTAACAGGGTACCTGGGTGGCTCAATTGGTTAAATGTCCAACTTCAGCTCAGGTCATGATCTCTCAGTCTGTAGGTTGCAGCCCTGCATCCGGCTCTGTGCTGACAGCTTAGAGCCTGGAGCCTGCTTCCAATTCTGTGTCTCCCTCTCTCTCTGCCCGTCCCCTGCTCATACTGGGTCTCTCTCTCTCAAAAATAAACAAACATTAACATAATAATAATCAGAGATTAACAAGCAAAACGTTGTCAGGGTAAAGTAGGGATTCCAAGTAAGTTCACAACTTGATCTCCCTTTCCAAGTCACAAGTACAGAAAACCATTACTGACCCTTGGCTACAGGGACACACTGGAAGGAATAGGCAGTCAAAATGAGATCTACTTTATGTTCCAAAGCTATGTCTTGGGCAAGTCATGTACTCTTCACATGGTGTAGATTTCCCAGTCTGCCATACAGGTACCACTGAGGATATGCAAGGTTATCTTAGGACATGCATTATCATTTTAATTAGGAAATTATCATAGGGAAATTCATCTAAAAATCATATCCGTATCCATATCTATATCCATAGTGGTGTAAGATCTGGATATACCTGAGGGAATTTAGGAATATTTAGGAGACATAAATGTCAGAACTTTGCATTAGATTATATGTTCAAGGTGAAGAAAATGAGAGTCAAGAGGACTCCTAGATAAGGTGAGGTTGAGTGAAACAAAGAGAAAAGCAACCAGGTACCAGATGATGGGATGGCTGGATTTATAGAAGTATCTCAGCCAATAAATAATTGGAGAAAGAATAATAGACTATCACCACTTCACATTTACATATGAAAACTGAGACGGGAGCAGCAATCACCAACACCATAAAGAGAAAGACCACCAGACCACCAGATGGAAGCCACAGCCCCACAAACAAAATTGTCTTGGCAAACAATCAAACCTCAATCTGACTCAGCTTCTGCAGTCAGTCACATCTAAAGGGGACAGCTTCCCTAAGGGAGCCAGTCCCTGGAGGGGTGAGGTTGGCAAGGATGAGGCTGCTGCTATGATCTAGCCTCCCAAGGGGACTGGTCCCTGTGCAAAACTACCTGACATGGGTGGCCCCCTACTGTTACAGAATCTGGTCTGGATCACAGGCAGAAGAACCAAGTGGCACTCGGAGATCTTGGAAGGTGGGAGGTTTATTTTACACCAGTGGGCTCAGAGGAGATCATTCTCCAGAGGTCTGAACTCAGAGCATCAGCAGAGGGAATAATTTATAGCCTGTTACTTCCACATTCCTCATTAATGCGTGTGACAAGCAGGGTGGGAAGAAGAACCCAGAGCAGGGAGCCTTTGATCAGGGACAGGTATTTCTTTATCAGTTCTGTTGGTCATCTTATAACAGATTTTTCCCTATCACTAGGGACTCTGAGATCTTGGTCTCCCCTCCCCGCAGATATGCAAGTTGGCCACCAGTGGAAACTGGGGGCATGTATTGGACAATGGTGCTATAGCTCCTTGCTGCCATTTCCAGATGAGGAGGGACAGACTGTGGCAGAAGCCTGAGCTTTCCTCTTGCCCTCGTGGCTCCCCTCATTCTGGCAATGCAGGAATCATCAGCGAGGCAGGAATCCATAGAACAAAAATTAATCCTCACCCTTTAGTGAGGCACCTGTAAGTTACCTGCTGGCTGAATTATTTTGCTCCAGGAGGTTAAATTCAGTGAGAAGGTGGAGGATAGAAGGCCTAGGGGGAGTGGGATCCTCAGATATGTGAGCCTTCAGGGACCAGAATAGGCTCAAACCCCAGTCAGAGCCCTAGAACTGAGCCTCCCATTACAGGCTTGTCTGTCCCACTGAATACAGCTCCAGCAAGACTCGAGAGAGGCATTCCTGTCTCCCAGACAGTGTCTGGTATCTATAACCTTGAGTACCATACCACCAGTGTGGATCCTGAATCCTTTCCCCAGGTAGAATGCTCATGTTCAAGTGGTGCTATCTCTGGACAAGGCCTTTGCTCCCTCCTTCCCCCACCCCAAGCAGAAGGTCTTTTGACTGCCCAGGATAAAGGGATCCACAGACATCTCAAGAAAGGCTGTCCACTGAGTTGGCATTCAAACCCCTGCAGAGCACTACCAACAGCCATGAGTTCTCCACCTGCTGCCTCAGTTTCCCTATGCACATAATGGGGTCCTCAATGTACTTTGGATATAAAAATGAATGAGACAGAGCCCATGCCCTGAAGGCAGTGAGAGAATGTCTTGAATGCAAGCACAATGGTGAGGGTAAAGGTATAGGAGGGGACTTGGGAGTTTCAGCTGGTAGGTTGAGTGAAGGCTATTGACTGAGCCCCACATCAGATCCCAGATGGAGGCTCCGGGCTGCAAGGCCCAAGAGCAGCTGTGTGGGGCTTGGAGAGGAGCATCCAGGGAAGTAAAACAGGGTGTCAAGCTTGGTGAAAGGGCAGTGACAGCTCCTTCAGAAGTCCTGGAGACCTTGAGCCCCAGAGCCATCAGTCGGCCTCCTAGGGCTTGTATGTCCCTGTTTTCTCTCCTGGTAAGATAACTAGGTAGGGGCCTTAAGGAGATGCAGGACCAGGAGTAGAATCAGGGCCTCGGGGGATGGAAGAGACCAGATGGTCCAGGTGGGAAAGTCTAGGAGGGGAAGTGGAAGAAGAAGAGAAGAGTAAGTAGAAGAGTTGTAGACAGGAAAGGAGGGAATGAAGGGGAGGGGCAGGAGCTTTGTTCCTGCCCTCACTCAAGCTAGAGGTAGGAACACACAGCCTGTGGGTAGGGTTGTATACATGAGCCCCAGCTAAATTCCCTCCAACCAAGAAAAAAAAGTCATGAGTCCAGCTCTGGCCAGGGGACTGTCAACAGCATATGGGCTTCTGTGAGACATCTCTGCTTAGTCTCTTGGTAACAAAGGCTGTCTCCCACAGGCCTTGGGTTACAGAGAACTCGGTCCTTTGCGAGCCAGCAGCAGCTCTGGATCTTCAGTTTCCTGGAATGGGGAAGCCCAGCGAGCCTTCTGTGGTAGGCTACATGATGGGCCCACAAATATGTCCACATTCTGAATCCCAGAACCTGGGAATATATTAACTTAAATTGCAAAAGGGCTTTGAAGAAGTGATCAAGTTAAAGATTTTGGAGATGAGGAGATTGTCCTGGATTATTGGGGAAGGCTGCATGCCCTGGTAAGTGGGAGGCAGGAGGAATCCATCAGAATTAAGGCAGTGTGATGATGGAAGCAGAGACTGGAGAGGTGTGATTTGGAGATGGAGAAAAGGGCCACAAGGCAAATAGAATACAGACAACTGCTAGAGGCTGGAAACGCCAGGAAGTGGATTCTTGCCTCAGACCCTCCAGAAGGAAGCAGCCCTGCAATGCGTTGACTTTAACCCAGTAAAACTAACCTCCAGAACCGTGAGAGAATAATGAGTGTTGTTTTAAGCCACCAAGCTTGCAGCACTTTGTTCCAGTGGCAACAGGAAACTCACCCATTCCCCACACCAACCCCCAGGGAACAGTAGGCAGACTGCTGTATTCTTCCTCTCAAGGTGCCTGGAGGCAGGGGCCTCTGATCTGTCCTAAGTCTCCCTGTTGCTGTCAGCCAGGCTCCCTTTTGGCCTGGGGAGCTCTCCTCTCTCCACCCAGACCCAGCAGAGCTGCAGGCCTTGGCAAGTTGGCCAGGCCCTGCCTGCTGGTCAGCAGCTGCCTTGCCAGGGGGAACCCCTGCTGAACTTGAGATGGTGGAGGGGATCAGAGATGAATTCAAGCTGCCCTGAAACCACGATCCCCTGATTAAAGTCTTTGTTTAAAGATGAGTAAGACAGTAACACCTTGGAATTTCCCCCTAGAAAGCAGGAGGGAATCTCTGTCCCACAGCACAGGAAAGTCAATACAGTAGAAGTATTTGGCCTTCCAGAGGAAAGTAAGGCTGAAATGGAAGACCAGGGACAGAGTGGGGGAGTGTTCCCGAAGATCTGAGTCCTCTTCTCCAGGATCCCCCTCCAGGGTTGAATGTTTTCATGCTGGACAAGCAGAGCTGGACAGGAGTCCCCCTCAGGTCCGCTGGAGCTCCCACTGCTGTTTTCCACGCTCTCTTCTGCCCTTAGAGCTGAGCCAAACCTTCTAGAAACCCCAGTGCTGCTTCCTTCTGGATGCTGCGGGCACTAAATGGCCATCTTTCCCCTAAACCCCAACCCCTCCCTGTTCTTGGCTTCCCTTCTCCCTAGACAGCAGGATTCCAAACGAAGGAGGCTGGTCACTGAGACCGCCAAGCCTCCACCCACCGACCCGTCCCCACCATTACCGCAAAGAGGCACCTGTCGTGCGTGCACTTGAGTGGAGACAGGTGGCCCCGCCTTTATTCTTTCTCCTGCCCTCTCCTGCTCCCACCCTCCTTTTAGCCTGTTCTCCCCATTGTTCTTTCATCCTGTTCTCACCATTTTCTTCCCTAGAAATTCTCCACTTTTCTCCACTTTCACTATACTTTTTAAATGAGTCTGTTCTGTGGTGGGTGGGTGGCTCAGCCAGTTAAGCATCAGACTTCTGCTCAGGTCAGGATCTCATGGTTTGTGAGTTCGTGCTGACAGCTTAGAGCCTGAAGCCTGCTTTGGATTCTGAGTCTCCCTCTTTCTCTGCCCCTCCCCTACTGGCACTCTGTCACTCTCTCAAAAATAAAAAAACAGTAAGATAAACGAGTCTGCTCCATGCCTTAATGGAAGGAGCGTTGCTATTTTCAGACGACTCTGGTACCTCTTTGGGTCTTTCTGGGAGGGCGCCCCAGGTTGGGAACTCAGCTTTTGCCCAAGCACAGAAATTCCTCGACTACAGGTTAACAGAGAGGTGGCGCCCGAGGCAGTGCCCCGAGGGGCCGGGACGTATGCAAATGATCTCAAACCCGCTCGCCTGATTGGTCCCTCTCTGCGTCCTGCCCAGAGACTCCTTCCGCCTGGCAGCCAGCTTGCTCCCTGGTGAGGCTGGGGACGCACGAAGACGTGGCCCCACCCCCCAACCTTCCGCTCCCTTCCAGGCCCGGGAGAGGGGCGCCTAGCCAGCTCCCTTGCTTCCTTCTGCGTCTCTCTTTCCTCTCTCCTGTGTCCCCCTTTTGCCTTCTCTGAGTCCCCTTCCTTCCTCCCTTTGCCTCTGCCGGTTCTGGCTCCGGTTCTTAATTTGCCAGATTCTCCAGTGTTGGGTTTCTACCGATAATGAAACAGATATGCCCCCATGTTTAAGGTTCAGGAAAGCTCACTCAGAGAAGCAGCCGCTATCCGCAGCGCCCCCTGACCTGATCAGGTCCGGCTCATTTAGGGACGCCAGAGGTCGGACATCGGAGATAATGGGGTGCATGTCAGTGAGCGCTAAGGGTGAGCGCCCTGGTCTGAGTGGCACCAGGAAACCATCCCTCTCCCTTATTCTGTGATGAGCCCACAGCCTCTTCTTGTCTGACGTTCTTCTAGAGCCTCATTCATTTACAGGAGGGCAGCACACAGGGATCCTCTGAGAACTTTAGCATGGTTTTGGAGTCTCCTTCTCTGCGGATACGGACCTCAAGAGGAGTTCCTGGGGGCCCGTGAACACTTTTAGGTTTAGAAATGAATGAGGCGGTGACCTGTTCTCCCACCCACCTCCCCTGGTCAATGGCTACTTCAAATGGAGAGAAGTTCCAGGTGATAAATCCTGTATCTGGTTGGTGATGGGGAAGAAGATGGGTCCTCTCACACGTCATAGGAGGAAACATCTTTCAGTCCGTTTTGGAAAACAATTTGGCAATGTCCCATAACATTAGAATACATCTACCTTAGGCACTAGAATCTCATTCCTGGGTATCTATTCTGAGGAAATAATCACTAAGTAAAGATCACATTCAAAGATGTTATCAAGCAAAAAATTTCCTGTGCTCTTCAATAATGAGGAGGTACATTGCAGTTTATCTGCATCAGGGATGAGAATCTCAGAGTCACTCTTAGGGTTTGTAGGATTAGGGCTTGGGGAATTGGGGTTCTGGTGATCACCCTAACGTTAAGATTTTAGAATTAGGGTTTAGGTTGGTACTTTAGGGTTAAGATGACTCTCTGAATTAGGTCTTAAAAATTTTTTGAAGCTTATTTATTTTTGAGAGCGAGAGCGAGAGAGAGAGAGAGATCATGAGCAGGGAAAGGGCAGAAAAAGAAGGAGATGCAGAATCCAAAGCAGGCTCCAGGCTCCAGCTGTCAGCACAGAGCCAGATGCGGAGCTTGAACCCATAAACCATGAGATCATGACCTGAGAGGAATTCGGAAGTTTAAGGGACTGAGCGACCCAGGTGCCCCAGGATTAGGGTCTTAAAAGGAATGTGCTAGATCTCTATTAACTGATTCATGCAGATCTCTCAGATGTGTTCAGAAGAGGCAGAGAATGCATATATTATAACCCCACTTTTGTAAAACAAATGGTGACCAACTTTTTCTGTGTGCCATTTATGTGTATACATTCATATAAGAATATTGTTAACATTGGATAAATGCACGGGGGAAGGGGGAAAAAGAAGACTTTTAAAAGCTGCAGTATAAGAGAATGGGTGTCTTTTAACTCCACTGACTTAACAGGGAAATAACCACTGTTCCCCAGCTTCCCTCTTCTGCCTTGGCTCCTGTCCACATTTCCACATCCAGTCACTTGTCTGTGGACACCTTGATTTACAAGATGTGGAATACAAATGATATCCACATCCTTCAGGAAAGATCCAGGCCCTGCCTCTCGTGGCCACCACAAACAAAATAGAACACAACACAAAATGCAGTATCTCAGATAATAATAAACCTAAGGCTACTGGGAGAGGGTCTCACTTGCAGAAGTTGTGTTTTTTCAGGAGACCATTCAGAGGAGGGAGCAGTGGGGACCCCTTTCTCAGCCAGACCTTGCCTCCTCCAGGAGCCCAGGGTCTCTCAAGTTGTGCTAGACAGTCCCCTTACAGGTAAGCCATGTGGAATTTGTCATGTCCTCTGAATGGTCCATTACATCTTGATGCCCTGAGCTGAGGGCCAGCTTGTTGTGTATCTATTTGATCACTGCTGGGGGAAGGACCAAGAGTTCTGTCTATAGCCAATTTTCCCAGTGCCCTGGTGCTGCTGTTCCCTGATGCTCGGCATCAGCGGTAGTCAACGAATGCCAGGTTCCAACACTAAACAGCAAGGGTCATATTGTCTCATGACAGGCGTCTCATGCCTGTCATTCCACAGTGAATGAGACTAGCCCAAGATATGCTGCTATAGGGCCTCCTCTTCCTTAGCACCCTTGAAAGGCACCTGAGGGATCTTTTCTTTTTTTCTCTACATAACACTAGGCTCCCACCTCAGCAGATCTGTCTCTGTCTCAAGCTAGAAGAATCTAGCCCTCCTCTGGCACTGGCCTCACAGAGCCCTCTGCTCTGATGTTGGTGGCACATCTTGCCTTAGCCTTCCTATCCTCTTTTAGGACTTATCTCTGATTCAGGTCTCAAGCACCTTGTTCTCTTTTATCTTGAACTGTTGAAGCTCTTCCCTGTGGCTCTCACTATCCTAGAGCAGGAAACTAAATTGAATTCAATAAAGCTAAAATGGAGAAGATGAGTGGCTGGCAGTGG
Organism: Hyaena hyaena; assembly: GCF_003009895.1. Taxonomy (NCBI): domain Eukaryota; kingdom Metazoa; phylum Chordata; class Mammalia; order Carnivora; family Hyaenidae; genus Hyaena; species Hyaena hyaena. The sequence continues at coordinate 338,170 of NW_024082011.1, read as the reverse complement.
TACAGTGGGATGGGAAGACAAGGGAAATTTGCTGGTGGTGGTGGGGAGAGATAGAGGCAAAAGAGAAGGAAAGGATATGTGGAGGACAGCAGACTGGCATCTGTCCAAAACCTGGTCCCACATACTGATCTGAGAACCTATGGAGAAGCTTATGGTGTTACTGAAGAGAGGTTTTATGATGCTCTGGACATAAATGCAGATGATTCCATTGCATGACACAGAGAGTAGATATGGGAGGAAGAAGTGGAGTTTTCTCCAGGCTCTACATGGAAGCCAGCACCACTGTTGGAACCCTGAGGAATGAGGAGTTGAGAAGTATCTGAGCCATCACCTCAGCCAACACATGAGCATTCCCATGACAGCCAAGGGGAAATGGGAGGATTCTCTAGAGGGATGTGGACCTACAGATGTGGCCAGCAGAAGGGGAGGAAAGAAATAATAAGGGATAAAATGTACCGAACACAAGGATAAGTCAGATATGACAGTTAGCACTCTAGATGATTATCTTATTTAAGTATCAAAATGACCCTACATGGAATGTAATATTGCGCTACAAGCTCAGATTTGAGGGTCAACTCATATGCAGATGAGTCATGATGCCACTGTCCTCAAGTTTACTCTGGATATTAGCTCCATCATCTGTAAAAGACAAAAAAAAAAACCAATAGTGACTACATGAGGAATAAAAAAGGGTAGTTGAGGCAAAGCACTTGACATCATGGAGGACTTATATAAGCCCTCTGTAACTCTCACTTATTATGATCCCTATTTTATCCGTATGTAAACAGAAGATTAGTAACTTACCCAATACACATAAGGGTCCACATTTGAATGATTGACCCTGACATGAGAACACAAAATCTTATCCATAGGAATGTACTTTGCCGACAGACTCAAAACTTATAGTGTCTTCAGGTAACCATGCCCTAATATCAAGGTGATAAGGGGATTTGTGTATCAATCTAAAAACTTTATACCTATGTATATTCTCTTTCAAAAGTAAGGGCTGAAAAAGTCATAGTAAATGTAAAATAATTAAGAGAACTTACTCTCATACAACCTCACTTAAAGGAACTATTGAATAATAATATCAGCAAGAACAAAGGTGAGAACAGACCAAGGATACAGGAAAAAGCATCCCAGAAATGTATAATTGTGTAATATAATTAGTATATTTACCCATTTAAAACACAGATGTATAAATAACAATTAAAATTCATGGGAATAGTTGATGGGAATTGGGACTGTGTTAGGATCCTTAAGAGGAGGATACAAATATGGAATAAATGAGACTCTTGTCAGAAAATTTACAGTTAAACTAATTCGGGTATGGGACTTCCACAGTGGCAGAGTGAGGTGGTCAGCAAAGCCTCGCCTCAAAAGCAATGTTAGAGACACCAGAACCTTAACAAGATGGTATAAACTTACTACTGTTCCCTGTGTCTCCCCTCTAATGCAACAAAACACCCCAGAAATTATGCAGACAGCAATAAAAATACTCTGAAGACTGGCAAAATGAAAGTGGACTAACTGGAACTTGAGGAATGACATGTGATGAATTCCGTGTGTGTGTGTGTGTGTGTGTGTGTGTGTGTGTTAATTCCTCATATGTCCAGGACTTGGTGCCAGGGAGATCTGGAACCTAGAGCCACCAATGCGCATATACAAAGCAACAACAACAATAAAATCCTGCTCTCTCTGGCCAAAGGACAAGAACGGAGAAAGAGAGTTCTTGTCCTGCTCTCTCCAAAGAGACTGCGTGAGGAGATTCAACCCTCACTTTACAACTGAGTCATCAGGAAACAACCCAAACTGTTCGTGGCAGCAGCAGTAGCAAAGCCCTTGGTCTCCTTGCCCTTTAACAGTGGCATAAGGAGATCTCAAAGAAATGGCCACTGACGCCCTGTCTCCAACCGAAGGTGGCCCAGGGACACCAGGCAACCCACTGAACACTCACTATCCCCACAGAGCACCAGCAGGAATTAAGCAGAAGTCCTAGTTGTCAGGGTAGAGATCTTTTACCTCTTTGGTTAGGTTTTTCCTAGGTATCTTAAGGTTTGGGGTGCAATTGTAAATGGGATCAATACCTTGATTTCTCTTTCTGTTGCTTCATTATTGGTATACATAAATGTATTTCTGTACATGTATTTTATATCCTCCAATTTTTATGAATCCGTGTATTAGTACTAAAAATTTTTTGATGGAGTCTTTCAGGAGGTTTTCCATGTAGAGTACATGTTGCCTGCAAATAGTGAAAGTTTTACTTATTCCCTGCTAATTTGGATGCCCTTTATTTCTTTTTGTTTTCTCATTACTGAGGCTAATAGTAACGGTGAAAGTGGATATCTTTGTCTCATTCCTGAGTATAGGGGGAAAGACTGTCAGTTTTTCCCCATTGAAGATTATATTAGATGTGGATCTTTCATATATGGCCTTTATGATGTTGAGGTATGTTCCATCTATCCATACTTTCTTGAGGGTTTTTATCAAGAATGGATGCTGTATTTCGTCAAATGCTTTTTCCGTATCTATTGTCAGGACCATAGGGTTCTTATCCTTTCTTTTATTAATGTGGTGTATCATGATTGGTAAACAAATATTGAAGCAGTCCTGTAGCCCACTTGGCCGTGGTGGATAATTCTTTTAAGGTACTGTTGAAATTGATTGGCTGGTATTTTGTGAGAATTTTACATCCATGTTCATTAGGGATATTAGCCTGCAACTCTCCACTTTAGTGGCATCTTTGTCTGGTTTTGGAATCAAGGTAATGCTGGCTTCATAGAATGAGTTTGGAAGTTTTGCTTCCATTCCTTTCTTTTGGAACAGTTTGAGAATCATAGGTACTAACTCTTCTTTAAATGTCTGGTAGAATGCTTCTGGGAAGCCATCTAGCCCAGGATTTTTGTTTGTTGGGAGATTTTTGATTACTGATTTAATTCCTTTACTGTTTATGGGTCTGTTCAAATTTTCTGTTTCCTCCTATTCCTTCCTGTTTCTTCAGTTTTGGTAGTTTGTGAGTGTCTGGGAATTTGTGCAATTCTTCCAGATTGCCCAATTTTTTAGTATATAATGTTTCATAGTATTCTCTTATAATTGTTTGTATTTCTATGGTGTGGGTTGTGATCTGTCCTTTCATTCATTGTTTTATGTATGTGGGTCCTTCTGCTTTTCTCTTTTATATGTCTGGTTAGGAGTTTATTACTTTTATCTATTCTTTCAAAGAACCAGCTCTTAGTTTCATTGATTTGTTTGTCTGTTTGTATACCATTTATTTCTGCTCTAATCTTCATTATTTCCCTTCTTCTGCTGACTTTAGGCTTTATTTGGGTTTCTTTTTCTAGCTCCTTTATGTGTAAGGTTAGGTTGTATATTTAGGACTTTTCTTGCTTCTTGAGATAGGCCTGAATTGCAATATACTTTCCTCTTAGGACTGTCTTTGCTGTATCCCAAAGGATTTGGACTGTTGTGTTTTCATTTTCATGTGCTTCCATGTATTTATTTCTTCCTTAATGTTATGGTTAACCCATTCATTCTTTAGTAAGATGTTCCTTAACCTCCATGTGTTTGAGGGCTTTCCAAAATTTTTCTTGTGGTTGCTTTCAAGTTTCATGGTGTTGTGACCTGAAAATATGCATGGATGATCTTGATCTTTTTGTACTTGTTTAGAGTTGATTTGTGATCCAGTAAATGATCTATTCTGGAGAATGTTCCATTTGCACTTAAGAAGAATGTGTATCCTGCTGTTTTAGGATGAAATGTTCTGAATATATTTGTTAAGTCCATCTGGTCCAGTGTGTCATCCAAAGCCATTGTTTCCTTGGTGATTTTCTTCTTAGATGATCTGTCCATTGCTGTAACTTGGATGTTAACGTTCACTACCATTATTGTATTATTGTCAATGAGTTTCTTTGTGTTTGCCATTAATGATTTATGTATTTGAGTGTTTTGAGTTAAGGCATAAATATTTATAATTGTTAAATCTTGAATGTAGACTCCTTAATTATGATATAATCTTCTTTATCTCTTGATACAGTCTTTGTTTTAAAATCTAATTTATCTGCTATAAATATGGCTACTCCAGCTTTCCTTTTACGTCCATTAGCATGATAGATGGTTTTTCATCCCCTCACTTTCCATCTGCAGGTGTCTTTAGGTCTAAAATGATTCTCTTGTAGATAGCATACAAATGGATCTTGTTTTTTTTTTTTATCCATTCTGATACCTTATCCATTTTTTTTTATCCATTCTGATATCTTTTGATTGGAACATTTAGTCCATTTACGTTCAGAGTGATTATTGAAAAATATGAACATTTGTGTTGTCTGTAGAATTGGTGTTTCTGGTGATGTTCTATGGTCCTTTCTAGTCACTGTTTCTTTTGGTCTTTTGTTTTTTCTCCACTGAAAGAGTCCCACTTAAAATTTCTTGCAGGGCTGTATTAGTGATCAGGAACCCCTTTAGTTTTGTTTGTCTGGGAAACTCTTTAGCTCTCCTTCTGTTCTGAATGACAGCCCCACTAGATAAAGAATTCTTGGCCACATGTTTTTCCCATCCAGTATGTTGAATATATCCTGCCACTCTTTCTGGCCTCCTAAATTTCTGTGGACAGATCTGCTGTGAACCTGATCTGTCTTCCCTTGTAGGTAAAGTTTCTCCCCCCTTGTTTTCATGATTATTTCCTTCTCTGTTATTTGTGAAGTTGACTATGATATGCCTTAATAATCAGCAGCTTTTGTTAAATTTAGTGGGAGTTAGCTGTGCTTCTTGGATTTTGATGTCTGTGTCTTCCCCAGATTAGGAATATTTTCAGCTATAATTTTCTCACATACACCTTCTTCCCCTTTTTGTGTCTCTTCATCTTCTGGGACTCCTATGATATAATTGTTATTCTTTAATAAGTCACTGGGTTTTCTCTATGTCTTGTGGGTCTTTTGCCTTGTTTCCCATTCTTTTCAGCTTCATTATTTTCCATAATTTTATCCTCTATATCACTGATTCATTACTCAGCTTCATCCATCCTCTCCATCATGGCATCCATTGGAGATTGCATCTCAGTTACAGCATATTTAGTTTCAGCATGACTAGATTTTGATTATTTTCTCTCTGCAGAAAGGGATTTTCTAGTGTCTTCTATGCTTTTTTTTTTCAAGCCCAGCTAGTATGCTTGTAATCATGGTTTTAAATTCTAGTTCAGACATCTTACTTATATCTGTATTGATTAAATCCCTGGCTGTAAGTTCTGCTGCCTATTCTTTCTTTCAGGATAAATTTCTCCATCTTGTCACTTTGTCCACAAAAGAAGAAAAGAAGAAAAATAAGAAAGAAAGAAAAAGAAACAAACAAACAAACAAATCCTAGGATCCTGTCTGTGTTTTGGTCTACTTGTTAAAAAAATCTAGATCCAAAAATATAATATAATATAATATAATATAATATAATATAATATAATATAATATAATATAACATAATATAGGTGCCTGGGTGGTTCAGTAGGTTAAGCATTCTACTCTTGGTTTTGGCTCAGGTCACGATCTCACAGTTTTTAGTTCAAGCCCTGCATCGAGCTCCATGCTGACAGTGTGGGGCCTGCTTGGGATTCTCACTCTCCCTCTTTCTCTGCCCTCCCCTGTTCACACTCTGTCTCTCTCTCAACATAAATAAATAAACTTTAAATATGTAAAATAAAATATGATAAAAAATAAGAAACAATAAAATTAAAAGAATATGTATATATAAAATGTATAAATAAAGATAAAAATAATAGTAAAAAGAAATTGAAAAAACGAGAAAAAATGAAAAATAACAAAAAATAAAGAATAAAGGTAAAACTGAAGTTAGATCCTATTTTCCCTAGAGCTGAAATTTTGCAACACTATGATCTGTAGACTTGGTGCAAAGGAGTTGTTTGTGCTGATCTTCTGCAGAAGGGGCCTGCTCTGCTGACTCTCAGGCTGACTTGTGTCAGTGGAAACACCTTCAGGATGCAGTGGGTGGGGCCTGGTGTAAATAACTCCAGCCTCCACTAGATGGCGCTGTGTTTCCTTCTGAAGCCTGATGGTGCTGGAGCGGGGAGTAGATGGAAGATGGCATCACTTCACCCTGTAGTCCCCAGGGAGGGGTGCTCACTTCTGTTCAGGAAGCCCTTACAGAAAAGTGTCTTAAGCTTTTGTCAGATCCCTGTCCTTAACCTGTCTGTGCCTGGCAGTTGGCACACCCAGAGCCACAGTTCTCCTGTGTTTTATCTCTGGCTGGTGGGTGTGATTCAAAACTCCAAATCTTAAAGTAGACCCTGCTCCCATCCTCTGCCCTTCACCATCCTGCCCCAGAAAAGTAGTCGCATGGCACACTCACGGTGCTAGAATCTATTGTGACACACAGTGAAAAGCTGTGACCAGGTTATTTGCAGTCTCTGCATGCCTCTGTCCCAGAAAAGCAGTCACACAAGGCAAGCACAGGGGCCAGAGTCTACCGTGGTGCACAGCGAAAAGCTGAGACCAGGATGTCTGCCATCTGCAGGAGGCTCTGTTCCCTGCTATTGAATGGCCATTCAATGACTCCCAGGAGGACTATTGTCTTTGAAGAGGCAAAAGCAAAACAAACAAACAAACAAACAAAACCCTCCTCTTCCAAATATACACCAGATGGGGAGCAGTCTCTCCTAGTGCGACCCAGGGGATGCACACACAATGGGGACTTATGTGAATCCTACAGGTCACTCATCCTACCACTCTCTCCCTCTCTTCCTGACCACTCTCCATGAAAAGGGTTCCCTTCCCTCTGTGGTACTGAGGCTTTCCTCTCCCCCAATTCACAGCTCTGAACCTCACATCTGCCACATTCTCCCACTCCAATTGTACAGAGTGTTTTCTTAATCCTCAGACTGATTTCCTGGTTGTTCCAAATGATTTGATGATGAGCTAGCATGTTAGAAGGATGAGACAAGCTCAACATATCCCCACTATTATGCCAAATATCTTAACTCCTCCAAAACCCCAGGTTGAAATAAAATAACTAACATTTAAAAACTTGCTAGATAGACTCAATAGTAAGCAAAGATGACAGAGGACAAAATCAATGAACTTGAAAACAAATCAGTAGAATTTACCCAATCTGAATAAAGAGAACACAGTAGACCAAAAAAAGGATGGTGTGTGTGTGTGAGTGTATGTGAAAGATCCTCAGGAACTTAAGTGACTGAAGCAAAAGGAAATGTAGCATTCATAGAATTTATATTATCAGAGTCCCAGAGGGAGAGGACAACGTATAGAAATAAACATCTAGTGGAAGAAATAATGGCTGAAAAGTTCCAAATTTGGCAAAAGGCATAAATCTACAGATTCAAGAAGCTGAGCAAATCCCAAAAAGGACAATAAGAAAATAAAAATCCATGCCAATACACAGCAAAATTAAACTTTTGACAACAAGAAAACAAAGTGACTTATTCTTTCAATGTTTATTTATTTTAAGAAGAGAGCATGAACAAGGTAGGGGCAGAGAGAGAGGAGAGAGAGAGAGAGAAAGAATCCTAAGCAGGCTCCATGCTCACAACTTGGGGCTTTATGCAGAGCTTGATTTCACTACTTTGAGATCATGATCCGAGCTGAAATCTAGTTGGATGCTAAACTGGCTGAGCCCTCCAGGTGCCCCAATAAGGAAACAACTTTAAAACAGCAAGAAAGAAGCAAGATATTGCATAGAAGAGAGTGCCAATTTGAATGACAACAATTTTCTCATCTAAAACAATGGAGGCCAAAAAGAAAAGGCACATTTTTCAGATGTTGAAAGCAGAGAACTGTCAATTTTGAATCCCATGTCCTTCCTTCAAGAATGAATGAGAAATAATGATGTCCTAAGACAAAGGAAAACTAATAAAATTTATTGCTAACAGACCTACTCTTAAATGCTGGTTAAAGGAAGATCTCCAAATAGAAAGAAAATAGTAAAAGAGGAAGGTTGAGGTCTTCAGAAAAGAAACAATAGAATGGATAAAAATAGAAGTAAATATAATATATAATCCTTCAGCTCATGATTTTCTTTAATCATATTTTATGGTTGAAGCAAAAGTTATAACACCATCTGATATAGTACTCAAAGTATATGGTGTAAATAATTATATTTTTATAAGTGGGAAGAGTAAAGGTAGGTAAAGTTTCCACATTTCACTTGAAGTGATCAAACATCAACACCAGTAGACTATGGTTACATATATGTATGATTATAACTAGAGCAACTACTAAGAAAACTACACAAAATGTAATATGCTGGAGAACACTATAAATAAACCAGGAACTCTAAAAATGTTCAAGTAACTCACAGGATGGAAGGAAAAAGAAATGGAAAAATGAGAAATATAGGAAACAGACAACAAATAATAAAATGACAGAAGCATGTCCTAATATACCAATAATTACTTTAAATGTCTATGGTCTGAATATACAAATTGAAAGACAGAGCTTGGCAGATGTAAGCATTTGTTGTCTGCAAAAACTCACTTCAAACATAATGACATACCTCTGCTGGAAAGGAAAAGGACAATGCAAGCATGCAAGCATTATTTTTTTTAATCAGAAAGGCATATATTAACATCAGATAAAGTAGACTTCGGTGCAAAGAAAGTAAGTAGGGACAGAGGGACATTACATAACAACAAAAGGATCTATCCACCAAGAAGATATAGCAATTCTGTATGTACCAAACAACAAAGCTTCAAAATACATGAAGCAAAACACTGAAAGAACCAAAAGAATAGACAAATTCACAAGCATAGTTGGGGGCTTCAGTCCTCATTTATCAATTGATAAAATTAACAAAGAAACTCATCAAAATAAAAGAATTCAGCAATGCTATCAAGAAATCAAATTTGAGGGCACCTGGGTGACTCAGTTGGTTATATACAGAGGCTTGAATGTAAATGAAAGCACAACTTATCAAAATGTGTGAGATGCAGCTAAAGCAGTGCTGAGAGAGGTACTTAAAGCAATAAATGCTTACATTAGAAAACAGAACTCACGAAGCACCTTGGTGGCTTAGTCGGTTGGGCGTCTGACTTTGGCTCAGGTCATAATCTCACAGTTCATGGGTTTGAGCCCCTCATCTGGCTCTGTGCTGACAGCTCACAGCCTGGAAATGGCTTTGGATTCTGTGTCTCCCTCTCTCTCTGACCCTCCCCTGCTCACACTGTGTCTCTCTCTCAAAGATAAATAAACATTAACACACACACACACACACACACACACACACACACACAAGAAAAGAAAACAGAACTCAATAGCACTCAATAATCTAAGTTCCTACCTCCAGAAATTAGAAACAGAATAAAAATAAATACCAAGAAAGCAGAAGGAAAGAATTACTAAAGAGAAAAGCAGCAGCAAATGAAATTGAAACAGGAAGATAGAGAAAATTAATTAAAGTAAAACCCCACTTTTCTGAAACAAAATCAACAAACTATAGAGAACAAACAGATAGTTAGTAGAGGGGAAGTGGGTGGGGAGATGGGTGAAATAGGTAAGGGAATTAAGAGTATACATCTTGATGAGCACTGAGTAGTATATGGAATTGTTGAATCGCTATATTGTACACCTAAAACAAATATAACACTGTATGTTAACTACAGTGGAATTAAAATTTTAAAACATTTAAAAACCCAACAAACAAACAAATAAGCAAGCAAACAAACCTATAAATGAATTCAGAGAGAATTGACATCTTTATTATGTTGGGATTTTTGGTCCTTGCATGTGGTATGTCTCTCCAAGAATTTAGATCATCTTTGATTTCTTTCATTTGCATTTTTTATTTTTATCTCACAGATCCTGTGCATATCTTGCTTGATTTATACCTCAGTATTTCATTTTCTCTGAAAAAATTTTAAGTCTGTTGTCGTGGCTTTGATTTTGGTTTCTACCTATTCACTGTTAGTATATAAAAATGAATTCATTTTTGTTTATTGATCTTGTATCCTGAGACCAGGTCAAACTCAATAATTTGCTTTAGGAGGAGTTATTTTGTAGATTTGCCTGGGGTTTTCTGTACAGACCATCATGCCAGTTGGAAATGGCATTTTATATTTTCCTTTTCAATGAATCTCTCTTTTATTGCAAATATCTTCTCCCATTCTGACAGTTGTCTTTTAGTTTTGTTGGTTGTTTTCTTTTCTGTACATAATCTTTTTTATTTTGTGTAGTCCCAGTGGTTTATTTTCGCTTTTATTTCCTTTGCTTCAAGAGACTTATCTAGAAAGATGTCACTATGACTGATGCAGGGAAATTACTGCCTGTGATCTCATCTAGGATCTTTATGGTTTCAGGTCTCACAATTAAATTCTTAATCTATTCTGAGTTTATTTTTGTGTATGATGTAAAGAAGTGGTCCAGTTTCAATCTTTTGTACCTGTCCAGTTTTCCAAACACCTTTTGTTAAAGAGAATGTCTTTTTCCCATTGAACAGTCTTGTCTATTTGTTGAAGATTAATTGATCATATAATTACAGATTTATTTCTGGGCTTACTATTCTGTTCCCTTGATCTATTTTCTATTTTTGTGCCAGCACCATACTGTTTTGTTTACTATAGCTTTGTAATATAACTTGAAGTATGGAATTATGATACTTCCAGTTTTCTTTTTCTTTTTCAAAGATTGCTTTGGTGTTTGGGGTCATTTGTGGTTCCATACAAGTTTTAGGATTGTTTGTTCTAGTTCTGTGAAAAATTCCATTGGTTTTTTGATAGGAGTTGTATTAAATGTGTAGATTTCTTTGAGTGCATAGACATTTTAATAATATTGGTTCTTCCAATTCATGAGCATGGAATGACTTTTCATTTCTTTGTATCATCTTCAATTTCAATTTCATTTCTTTGGTTAAATTTATTCCTAGGTAATTATTATTTTTAGTGCTATTGTAAATGGGATTGCTTTCTTAATTTCTCTTTCTGTTTCTCCATTATTCTCATATAGAAATGCAATGGATTTCTGTATATTGATATTGTATCCTGTGACCTTACTGAATCCATTTATCAGTTCTAGTAGATTTCGGTGGAATCTTTAGAGTTTTCTGTATATATAGTATCATATGATCTACAAGTAGTGAAAGTTTTACTTCTTCCTTACCAATTTGGATGCATTTTATTCCTTTCTCTTGTCTGATCGCTGTGGTTAGGACTTTTAGTACTATGATGAATAACTGGTGAGAGTGGACACCCCTGTCTTGTTCCTGACCTTAGAGGAAAAGCTCTCGGTTTTTCACTTTTGACTATGATGTTAGCTGTGGGTGTTTCATATAAGACCCTTATTTATGTTGAGGTATATTTCCTCTAAATACTTCGTTGAGGGTTTTGTCATGAGTATATGTTGTACTTTTTAAAATGCTTTCTCTGCAGTTATAGAAGTGATCATATGGTTTCTATCCCTTCTCTTATTAATGTGGTATATCACATTGATTGATTTGCAAATATTAAAACACATTAGCATCCCAGAAACAAATCCCACATGATCATGGTGAATTTTTAAAAATATATTGTTGGGTTCAGTTTAATAAAATTTTGAGGATTTTTGCATCTATATTCATTAGAGATCTTGGCCTGTGGTTCTCTTTTTGTGTGGTATATGTATCTGATTTTGGAATCAGGGTAATCCTGGCTCATAGAATGAATTTGGAAGTGATCTTTCCTTGTCAATTTTTTAAAAAAGATTATCTTGCTGGTAATCTGTCTAATCAAATTTTCTATTTATTCCTGATTCAGTTCTGGTAATTTATATGTTTATACAAATTTATCCATTTCTTCTAGGTTGTCTAGTTTGTTGGCATATAATTTTTCATAAAATTTTCTTAAAATCCTTTGTATTTCTGTGGTGTTGTTGCTATAGGATGAACTGCTCTGAATGTATCTATAAAATCCATATGCTCTACTGTGTCTTTCAAAGCAGCCATTTCTTTGTTGATTTTCTTTGAATGATCTGTCCACCAATGTAAGTGGGGTGTTAAAGTACACCACTATTATTGTATTACTATCAGATCCCTTGTATTTGTCATTAACCATTTTATGTGTTGAGTGCTGACATATTGGGTGCATAAATATTTACAATCGTTATGTCTTCTCTTTGGATTGTCCCCTTAATGATTATATAGTGTCCTTCTTTATCTTCTTTACTGACTTTGTTTTAAAGTCAATTTTGTCTCATAAGTATTGCTACCCCAGCTTTTCTTTTCACATCCATTTGCATGATAAATGTTCTGCATCCCTTCACTTTCTTTTTTTTTTAATTTTAAAAAATTTATTTATTTTTTAGAGACAGAGAGAGGGAAAGTATGAGCAGGGGAGGGGGAAAGTGGGAGACACAGAATCCAAAGCAGGCTCCAGGCTCTGAGCTGTGTGTTGGCACAAAGCTTGATGTGGGGCTCGAACCCATGAACTGCAAGACCTGCAAGACCTTCACCTGAGCTGAAGTCAGATGCTCAACTGACTGAGCCACCCAGGCACCCCTGCATCACTTTCAATATACACGGCTGTTAGGGTCTTATGTGAGTCTCTTGTAGGCAACATACAGATGACTCATTTTTTTATCCATTCTGTCACCTAATGTCCCTTGATTGGAGCATTTAGTACATTGACATTAAAAGCAATTATGATAGGTATGTACTTATTGTCATCTTGTTATTTGTTTTTTGTTTCTTTTTATGCATCCTCTCTGTTCCTTTCTTCCCATGCTATCTTCTCTTACCATAAGTTTGCTGTCTTTAGTGACATACATGGATGCCTTTCTCTTCATTCTTTGCATATCTACTACTAATTTTTGATTCATGATTACCATTAGGTGTTTCTATCTCTGCACCTCCTATCTTCCATGATGTAGTCTCTTTTCTCCTTCTAGTTATTCAGTTTGTTCTCTCAGTCCTCAGATCTATTTGTTGGTTGTTCAGAATGATTTGATATTCATTTAACTGTGCTTGAGGGACAAGGCAAATAGGATCCTCTTACTATTCCACCATCTTAGCTCTTATCATGAAGAAATTTGTTTATAAATGTTTATAGCAGCTTTATTCCTTATAACTTCAAACTGGAAACTACCTAAAAGTTTTTCAGTAGGTGAATGGTTAACAAACTGTGATACATCCATAAAATGGAATATGATTCATTTTTAAATATTTTTTTAATTTATTTCTAGGAGAGAGAGAGAGAGAGAGAGAGAGAGAGCGTGAGCAGGGGAGGGTCAGAGAGAGAGGGAGACACAGACTCTGAAATAGGCTCCAGGCTCTGAGCTGGCAGTCAGCACAGAGCCCAATGCGGGGCTTGAACCCATGAACCGCGAGATCATGACCTAAGTGGAAGTCGGACGCTTAACCAACTAAGCCACCCAGGAGCCCCAAAAAAGGAATGACTATTGACATACACAATTTGAATGAACCTCAAAGAAATTACACTAAGTGAATAAAGCCAGTCTCAATGATACTGTGATGTTGTGACTTATAATAAGAAATATATATTTGGTCTTTGTCTTATTTCTGACACAGTACTCCTAAAAACTTTGACATTTTCTAAATGATAACAGAAATGGGAGCATCTTTTGTTATATTTTATGTTTTGTCCTAAGTTCCTGAAATAGCTTCAGAGAAATAAAAGTGAAAAAAAGTGTTTTGTTATCATATATAATAACATGATAACATATATCATATAACATATCATAACAAGTCCCTTCCCACCACACCTGAGTTTGTTAAGGGAGTGACTTTTAGAAAGCTTTTAGGAAATCTAAGGATAGGGGCTGGCTGCCAAGACACTGGAACCTTCTTCCCCCTCCCCTGACCCCTGGGAAAGGGAGACGCGCTAGGGATTGAGTTCAATCACTAGCAGCTAATGATTTAATCAATGGTGCCTATGTAATGAAGAGTCCATTAAAAACTCAAGAGGACAGGATTTGGAGAATTTGGGGTTTGGTTAACACATCCACATGCTTGAAAGGTAGTGTGTGCCAGTTCCATGGGGGCAGAAGCTACTGCTATCAGGACCTTTCTGGACTCCACCCTACATATTCCTTGTCTAGATGTTCATCTGTATTCTTTATAATATCCTTTATAGGAAAGAAGAAAGAAAGAAAGAAAGAAAGAAAGAAAGAAAGAAAGAAAGAAAGAAAGAAAGAAAGAAAGAAAGAAAGGTAAATGTTTCCCTGAGTTCTGTGAGCCACCCTGGCAAATTAATTGAATATGAGGAGGAAGTCAAAAAGGGTCAGTAACAATTTGGATTTGTGAATGGATTCTCAAGTGGAGACAGTATTGTGGTACTGAGCTCTTTACCTGTGGAATCTGATCCTATCTCCAGGTAGCTGGTGTCAGAATTGAGTTAATAGCTTTGTGGTGTTGGAAAACACACATCAGAAAGACATAGTGCATGACTCCATTTATCTAGCATTTGTGAAATAACATGATTATAAAAATGGAGAATAGATTAGTAATTTATAAGGGTTAGGGATGAGGTAAGGTGACTATAAATGTGTAGCATGACAGTCTGGTGATAATGGTACAGTTTGTATATAAGATGTAGCGATATTTACATAAAGTTCAAGTGATAAAACTGCATAGAGCTGTATGTATACACACAAAATAAATTCATGTATAATTGATGAAATAATAAGCTTTGTGGAAATATTAACAAAATATTAACACTCGGTGAAAAGTTCACAGGACCTTCCTATACATCTCCTGTGATATATAATTAGTTAAAAATTAAAAACTTTAAAGCAATGAGAAAACTAGAACTTGTCATAAATAACAGTTTCAGGACTCTAGTAATCCACCAAAGGCATACAACAAATTGAGAAGTATCAACAAAAACTACTGAATCCCAGGGCAGAACATAGGAATCTGTTGCATTTAGCCTGAATACTCCCCATCTGCCCACTCCTAGCTCGATCAGAACAGTATTCCTACCTGGAAAGGGCTAGTTGTTAAAACCAGATGTTTTTCACTGGAGGTGGCTGACTTGATTTGGAGCAGAGAACAGAATGACCACAAATGAGTGTGTTGTTGAAAACAGTAGCAATCTTGGTGGAAAACAAAATGGAATGGCCAACATCACAGCAAGCCTGAGATTGGATTCCTTGGTTAGAACAAGCAACAGACTAGAAGAATAGTCAGTCAGAAGTTTAGTAGTGCCATCTGGATAAGAAGATGGGCATAGTAGGTCTTGATAAACTGCCATATACCCCTTGAAATCAGGAAGGTTGTGCACATGGGCAATGCTGTGTATAAGCTCAGAAGAGACTGGAACATGCTCTAGCTATGTGCAACTCACCATCTGAAGGTGAGGTTTTATGTAAGCACAGAGGATACACAGAAGACTTTGTGAAAGTTAAAAGTTGGCAGTAGATGTATAACTGCCTGAGTTCTGTGTTTCCCAATCCACACAAAGATCTGTCAGCAAAGGATGGAAACCCTACTGGCTCAAGATATTTCAGTGCAACTTTGGACTAATTGTTGGCTAATACAAAGATATGCTGACACACAAGCAACCTTTAGGAAGCCAGACTTAAGTATCAAAACAAAGAGGTGGAGGGGAGGGACCTGACCATAGATGTCAGTGTTGGCTAATCACAGAGGAGGTAGACTCCACAGCATTTATCCAGGAATGTCACTAAAACAAATAAACAAAAGCAACAAAACAACCATCAGAGTAGGAGAGAGTCAGAATCCAAAGCTGTTACATATATTATCTAAAATGTCTACTTTTCAACAAAAATTTTTTTTCGTCTAATTCCAAGCAACAGGGAATTGTGACCCCCGGTCTTTCTGAAGGAGCCCATTTGTCAGACATAGCAGACAAACTTCAAAGCAACTATTATAAATATATTCAAAACATTAAAAGAAAATGCATTTAAAGAATTAAAGGAAAGTATGACAATGACTTATCAGATCTCAATCAAAAGAAAAAATTTTAAAGAGTGAAATGGAAATTCTGGAGTTAAAAAATATAATGGAAATGAAAAAAATAGCAGATTTCAGTCTCAGATAGGAGAAGAATAAATCAGTGAACTTGAGAATTCATCAATAGAAATTATCCCATCATATGAGCAAAAAGAAAAATAATAAAAAGTGAACAGAGCTGCAGAATCCTATGGAAAACAACACATAGGTATAATGATAGTCTTAGAAGGATAAGAAAGAGGCAGAAAAAATATTTTAAAATATAATGGCCAAAGAGTTCTCAAATTTAATAAAACACATTAATTTACATATCCATGAAGCTCAATGAATTTCAAGTAGAACAAATACAAAAATGTCCACATCTAGACATTTAAGAACCAAACTATTTAAAGACAAAGAAAATCTTGAAAGCAGAAAGAGAAAATGACTCATCACTCACAGAGGAATCACAGCACAATTAAGAGATAACTTCACATCAGAAACTATAGAGCCAGAATACAATGGATGACATAATCAAAGTGATAAAGGCGGGGGGTGGGGGTGGGGAAGCCAACTAAAAATCTATATCCAGAAACTATCTTTCAACCATGAAGGTGAAATAAAGACAGACTCAGAAAAACATAGACTGAATATACTGCTAGCAACCCTGCTGACAAGCAATACTAGACAAGTCTTTCAGGAAGGGTACTAATTTGAATTCCTATGAACAAAGAAAGAGCACTGGAAAAGACAAATATGTAGGTAATATAAAATGTTAATTAAATTTTTTCTTTTCTTCCTGTGATTTAAAAGGCATAATATTGTCAAGTAATAATTATCAACCTGAGCTTATAACATATAAAGATGCAATAGTGTCTCAGAGAGGAAAGATAATATATCTATGTTGGAGCAAAGTTTATGTTATTTACTGGAAATAAATTAATATTAATCAATTGATTCATATTAATCTAAGATATATTTCCTTTAAATTTCATTTTGATATAATTTTATATTTGCCAACAAATTTGGGGGGAAGGTACAGGGAGTTCCCATATGCCCTTTAGTCAGTTTCACACAATCCCAGTATCCTGTATAACTATAGAACAATATAAAAACAAGGAAAATTACATTGATACAATCTACAAAGTTTATTCATATTTGATTATTTTACATGTATTTATGTGTGTGTATTTCTATGCAATTCAATTGCAATGTCTATATAGATTTGTGTGATCACCACAATCAATATACAGAACTAATCTATCACCAAAAGCCTCCCTTTTGACATCTCTTCATAGCCACATATATCTACCCCATGCCTAACCCTTGTCAACTACTAATCTATTCTCTATTTCTATACTTTTGTTATTTTAAGAATGTTACATAAATGGGATCATGTGCTATTGACCTTTGGCAATTGACTTTATTAACTCATCATAATTCTCTTGCAGTCCACCTAAACAGTGTATATCAATAGTTAATTTTTTTAATGTTTATTTTTGAGAGACAGAGAGAGTGAATGGGGAGGGGCAGAGAGAAAGGGGAGACACTTAACTGACTGAGACACCCAGGTGTCCCTCATTTCTTTTTATTGCTAAATGGTATTTCATAGAATGGATGTACATAGTTGTTTAACCATTCACCCATTGAAGGACTTTTGGGTAGTTTCCAGTTTTGAGATATCAGGAATAAAGCTGCTATAAACATTGGTGAACATGTTTCTTCATCGAAATAAGTTTTCATTTCTTTGTGATAAATGTCCATGAGTGCAATTGTTCAGTCAAATGGTAAGTTCACTTTTGGTTTTCAAAGGAACTGCCAAACTGCTTTCCAGAGTGGCTGTATATTTTGCTTTTTGACTATCAATGTATGAATGACCTAGTTTCTCTGTATCTTCACCAGCATTTGACATTATCACTACTTATTTTAGGCCTTCTCATAGGCATGAAGTGATAGCTCACTGTGGTTTTAATTTGGATTTCCCTACTATCTAATGATGTTAAATATCTTTTCATGTATTTATTTGCCATATGCATGTCAGGAGGTAGATATTTGAAAATTTAAGATATTGTAATTCTTAGAGAAACCACTATGAAAATAACTCAAAAATTAGTAAAAAATAAAGGGGGAAGAGGGGAGATTAAAATGATACTCTAAAAAAGTCTATTTAACACAAACAAAGGTAGTAAAGGAGCAACAGAGAAGCAAGAAACAAAAACAAAACAAAAAACATACATGAGACAAATAAGTAGCAAAATGGAAAAAGTAAATCCAACCATAGCAATAATTACAATAAATATGAATAGATTAAAAAGTGCAAATAAAAGAACAGAGACTAGATTTTAAATAGCAAAACCCATTATATTCTGGCTATAAAAGATACAGCTTAGATTCAAATATACAAATAAATTCAAATTAAAAGAATGGAAAAGATATTAATTATCAATAGTATCCATAAAAAAGCTGGAATAACTGTAACGATATTTGGCAAACATGGATTTAAGTCTACAAATATTTCAAGGGAGAAAGAGGGACATTTCATAGTGATAAAATGATGGATAATCAGGAAGATATCACAATTTAAAACCTATGTGCAGCTAACAACAGACCTCCAACATCCACACAGCCAAAACTGACAGAATTGAAATATAAAATAGACAATAAGACAATTATAGTTGAATATTTTAAGACTCCATTTTTAATAGCTGGTAGAAAAATTAGACAGGAAATCAGTAAGAATAAAAAGACTTAAACAACACTATCCCACAACTTGACTTGACATAGATTGAACACTCTGCCCCCAAACAATAGATTATACCTTTTTTAAGAACCTATGGGACGTTTTCCAAATAGGGCATATGGTTGGCCATAAAAATGTCCCAATAACTTTAAAAGGATTGAAATAATTAAATGTAGTTTTAAGGCCACAGGGATAGAATTATAAATCAAAACCAGAAAGAAATGTGCAAAAATCTCCAAATATTTAGAAATTAAAGAACATACTTCTTTTTTTTTTTCCACAGTGAGTCATGTTTTTTTTTATTGTCTTCAAAAACACTTCAGTGGCTCCCTTCGGTTTCAGAGTTACAGTGCAATATGTGAAAACAGATAGGGGCACCAGGAGGGAATTCCGAAGCTTGGGGAGTCCTTGCAGTCCTGGAACCCGGGCTGGGTCATTTATGAGGGTTTCTGGTCCACATGTTTTGGTGGAGCTTCCCTTATCAGAGAAGATTTCCCTAAGATATTCCAGAATGACTTCTTTTCTTTTCTTTCTTCCTTTCTTTCTTTCTTCCTTTCTTTCTTTCTTCCTTTCTTTCTTTCTTTCTTTCTTTCTTTCTTTCTTTCTTTCTTTCTTTCTTTCTCTCTCTCTCTCTCTCTCTCTCTCTCTCTCTCTCTTTCTTTCTTTCTTTTTTTTTTAAAGAACATACTTCCAAACTTAGGGTCAAAGAAAAAAATCATAACAGAAATTAGAATATATATTGAACTGAATGTCATCCAAACATAGTTTCAACATTATTCTAATACCATTAAAGAACGGAATTTATAGCTTAAAATACCTAAATTAGAAAAGCAAACGGTCTCAAATACCTAATCCTCTACCTTAAGAAACTTCTAAGAGAAGAGCAAACTAAACCCGAAGGAAGCAGAAAGAATTAAATAATAAAGACTAGAACCTATGTTAACAAAAATAGAAAACAGCAAACCAATAGGGAAAATAAAACCACAAATAAACCAATACAAGTAATCAACCTTTAGACACACTGATCAAAAAGAAAGCAAGAATGAGAATGGGAGACATTTAGATGGAAATACAGAGGAAAGTCAGTAACAAAATTAGAAATTGAAGAGAGGGTATCATTTTCTACCTTACAGATATTAAGATTATAAGGAAATACAATTAATGATTTTACGCCAACACATTAGACAAGTTAGATGAAATGGGCAGATTCCCAGAAAGACACCAGTTACTGAAACTGATTTAAGAAGAACTAGAAAACCTTAGTAGGCTTACAACAACAAAAAGATATTGAATTAGTAATTTTGAATCTTCCCATAGAAACTCAGGCCCAGATGGCTTCATTAGTAAATCCTCCCAAACATTTGAAGAAGAAATTATATCAATCCTTCTACGAATTCTTCCAGATATATAGGAAGGAAGACTTCCAGCTCATTCTTTGTAGGCAATATTACTGATACTAAAGCCAGACAAAAAGAGCACAAGGAAACAAAATTTCAGACCAATATCTCTCATGAATACTCAAACACAGAATACTCAGACACAGGAACATTCAACAAAATATAAACAAATTGTACACCAAAAAGAGTGAGTTTTACTGTTTGCAAATTAAAATAAAATAGATTGTTAGATTGTTAGGGGGACCCAAAATGGAATGCAGATTGTGAGAAGTGAATCTAAGTGTGGTACAAATGAATCACATACCCTCACTAAAAGGAAGCTGAAAGGAGCTGAACGAAGTGACTCTTAAAAGCAGTGTTTTGGGGTCACCTGGGTGGCTCAGTTGGTTAAGGGTCTGATTTCAGCTCAAGCCATGGTCTCATAGTTCACAAGTTTAAGCCCCTCATTAGGCTCTGTGCTGACAGCTCAGAGCCTGGAGCCTGCTTTAGATTTTGTGTTTCCCTCTCTCTCTGCCCCTTCCCCACTTGCATTCTGTCTCTCTCTCAAGAATAAATAATAAAAAAATTAATTTAAAAAAAAACAGTCAATAATAATCGCGTTGGCAAGGTCCATTGATGATGCAAAGTTCAAGGATAAAAAGGATTTTTTGGTAGCATCAAAGAAGGATTCTCCCCTCAAATATTTATTACACAGGAAAAATAATTATACAATGGAGAACTCTGGCATACATCATCTTAACCAGGTGATCAAGGCTAATATTTCCCATAATAAGACATATGCATATTATGTACCCTTAGATGATGTGCTGAGAAATGTACATCACCTAAGGCTTTTCTTAGAAATCTATAACGTCAATGTTATTATGAGGAAAGAGAAATCCGAATTGAAGGAAATTCTGCAAAATACCTAACCAGTACTCTTCAGACATATCAAGCTTACACAGGTATTAAGACAGAGAAATGGTCAGTTGGGAGGAGACTCAGAAAACATGACAACTAAATGCAATTTGAGATTCTGGACCGATACTGTGACAGAAAGAAAACTTTACTAGAAACACTAGGAAAATCCAATAAAGTCAGAAGTTTAGCTAATAGCATCATAGTGTCAGTTTCCTGTTTTTGACAATTGTTCTGTAAGACATTAACATTAGGAGAAGCTCAATGAAGGCTAGGTGGGGATTCTTTGTAACCGTAACTATCCTGTAAGTCTAAAATTGCATCCAATTTAAAAATGAGGGGCGCCTGGGTGGCTAAGTTGGTTAAGCCTCTGACTTCGGTTCAGGTCATGATCTCATGGTTTGTGGGTTCAAGCTCTGCGTCGGGCTCTGTGCTGACAGCCAGCTCAGAGCCTGGAGCCTGTTTCAGATTCTGTGTCTCCCTCTCTCTCTGACTCTCCCTTGCTCACGCTCTCTCTCTGAAATAAATAAAACATTTAAAAAAAATTTTTTAATGAAAAAAAGACTAAGTTGGCACAGCCATTTAATAATATACACTAGGCACGATCAAGCCCACAGTGATGTCGGATGGGCAGGTGAAACACAGAGGAGGGAAAAGGCTGGTGTGTGAGTGGTCATCCCACGGTCTCAAATACAAAAATCAGGAGTCAGTGTCTAGAGGCATAAAGTGGTGCTGCTTTCCCATCAGCCAAACCACAGAAAACCTGACACAGTAAAGGCTAGCTACGTGTACAAGTCAATTTTCCCTCCACTATGTTCAAGAGCAAAGACATGGAACATTTGGCATAACAAAAAATCACATACATAGATTCAATATATATTATTATATGTAATACATAGTATATATTTTGTATACTCTATACATATTATATACATTATATATACATATATGTATATATTATTATACATATATACTACACGTGTAAACATGTATTTTATGTTAATGGTATGTTCTATTATTATATATAAGAGTTATATTGAATACATTATACATCTGTATATACATATGTATACACATGTATTATATGCATGCATTACATATATGGTATATATTATGTACATTACAGATAGTAAATTATGTAATATATATAATACAGCTAACAATACAGATAATACATATAACACACATATATTATATATGACTATATAAAATATATATGACATATAACTATATATGACTGTGTGTGTGATATATATAACTTTGTTCATTTACTGAATGTTCATTAAACTTTGAACACTTTGTGGTACAAAGTGTTCGTATGTAGAAAGAGAAAGACTGACAAGGGTCCAATTAAGCAAGTGGAGAAGGTGGTCTTGCCTGCTCCTGTCTGGAGCAAAACTGGTCTCCAAATCTTGTTCTTCAGTTGCAGGGATCCTGACCACTGTGTGGGCAGGCCTAACAAGCTCCAACCACCCAATCTCTAGGGGCACATCAGGCAGAAAGACAAAGGGAATCAAACTCTGTCTCTATGGAGAGAGCTAACCCACTTGATGGGTGGAGTGGGTCCACAGGCACAGTGCCCTGGGCATAGCTGGACTTTGATGGTTTTCTACAATGCTCATCCAAAAAACCAGTGAGGCCCAGCACAAAGCACTGGGGAATATATCCTAGTGGGCCAGTTAAAGGGGACCCGCTTTTTACAACCAAACCAAGCAGGGCAAAGGTTTAGAGAGAACCGCAAGAAAAAGAGCCCATGGAGGTGCCCCTCCATCCAACTATGGGAAGGCCACTGGGCCTGGAGAGTTCTGCATCTGCCAGGTCTTCTGTTGTGAATCAGCACTGGGGGCTGCAGGAGGGAGTGCCTGCCACAGGCAGGTGTGGACACAGGGAGGCTGAGGGGCACTGCAGGTGGAGATGGCCTCAGTCTTACCTTTCCAAGGCCTTGTTGATCCACTGGATCGCAGCTCTCTTCTCTAAGTCAAGGTCTTCAGCAGTGACTTGATAACCCAGCTGGGGCAGTGGGGGCAGTATCACTGGCTCATGTCGCCTGGAGGACAGCAGCAGAGGAATCTTTCGCTTCTGGGGCCTGGTACTGTCGGGTGGAGGTGAGCGATCCCTCAAACTTTGCTTCTGCCCAGAAGGTGCATCTGCAACATTTTCATACTTGATCATCCTTTGTGGTTCTACTGAGGCTGAAGAGCTAGAATGATAGCTCTCCTCACTGGCCTTCTTGGCGAGCACTTGGGGCTCATATGAGGCTGGGGCCTGGATCCCGGCTGTGCCTGGGAAGCTCCTCGGCATTGGTGGGAACCCTCGAGTGGAGCTGTAAGAACTGGTGATGGCATTGCGTTTGCTGCATGAGCTCAAAAAGCACATGTGGGATTTCTTAATCAGGCTGTCTGCTAAGCTCATAGAACGGAAGTCTCTCTTCAGAGGCCCAGGCCTGGGCACAAAGGAAGAGAGGACTCCGTTGACCATCAGGCGCCTAAATGCTGACTGCAGTCTCCCACTGCACTCGGGAACCTGTCTCAGGTCATCCTGCCCCTTGGGGACTGGGTGCCGTTTCTCTGGTTTTGCCAGCTCTTTCTCCTTCTCAATCAGGGAGGTCAGGTCCTTCTCTTCTTTGGCTTTTGCTTGACCATTCTCTTTGAGGGCCCTCATCCAGATCTCCCTTTCACAAGGATTTGGGAAGTGACCAGACAGCGAAGACCACATACAGAGGACTGTCTCCTTCAGAGCCAAACAGAGCGTCAGTTTGCCCTTAGCAGATGCCATCTTCAGGATCACTGAAGTGCAGAACATCTTGGGCCTGCAAGGAGACACCACCGGCTTCGGACAGCGGGTGTGGGGTACTGAGGAAAAGACCCCCAGAAATAAAAACCGGGCCTGATGGATTGGATATTGCCGCCGATGGACTATGGCAAACCGCAGACGGTACCGACGACGACGGGATGAAACCACAAGATTCTCGCATGACAGCCTGCGAGTTACGTCCAGAGTCGGGGCCGCTGAGTGAACACGGCAGGTTGGGATAACCCGACCGACCGGGTGCGCGGGCCTCAGGCTCTCAAGTGTCTCTGGCGGGTCCTCACCCCGCAGAGAAGGGGCCAGCGGCCGAGGGCGGGGCCAGCTCAGGTAACTGCCCATGAGGAGCAGTTCTGCAAGGTCGGGTGCTTCAAATAGAGTCAGTAGCTCAGAGAAGTTTCCGTTAGCTGCCAAAGGGGCCCCGGGCAAAGCGTGCACTGTTGGATGTGCCGCCTATGACGTGACCTTGGAACGTGTGAGCAAAGAAAGGGGCACGTGAGCACTGCACGAGGGAAGGACGCACGCACTTAGGGCACTTCCCAGCCCCTGCTTCCCATCGAAGGTGCTGGCACGAGGTAGACCAGCTCATTGCGGGCGCAGCACCCTTCACCCAGCCAGGTCCCAGCTCCTTTGTGCGGAAGGTGCAACACCATGGTTCCCAGAACCCAAGAATGGCTCCAGGCTCAGGAATGCCCACTCCAGTCGGGAGACTCAGAGACAACACCGGGGTCCACCTGTGGTTCCTCTTGCCCCTGCATACCCAGGGGTCAAACCACTCAGAATCCGTCGTTCCTAGATCCTGAGGGATGGTACGTACCATCACCTGAATGTTCAGGAGGCAGGAAGATCCCAGGAGGGAACTAGGTAGGTGTGGGATGCCAGAGTGGAGACCCTAACCTACTGCTTCCCTTTCCCTGGGACCTGACTTTCTTGGTACTCCTTGTGTCTCCCTCCTCTTTCCTGGAAAGTAAAGATTCTAGAAACATTTTATAAGATCAGAACTTGAAGGGGCACCTGAGTGGCTCAGGTCATGATCTCACAGTTCCTGGGTTTGAGCACAGTGTTGGGCTCTGTGCTGACAGCTCAGAGCCCGAAGCTCGCTTTGTATCGTCTCCCTTTCTCTCTCTCTGCCCTTCCCCCACTCATGCTTTGTCTCTCAAGAATAAATAAACATTAAAATAATTGTTTTAAAAATCAGAACTTACAAAACCCAAATGGCCAAAGCAATCCTGAGAAAGAACAAAACTGGAGGCATCATACTCCCTGATTTCAAGCTATATTATTACAAGGATATAGTAATCAAAACAGTATGATATTGGCATAAAAACAGACAAATCAAAGAACAGAATAGAGAGCCCATAAATAATCCCATGCATATATGGTCAATTAATTTATGACAAAGGAGTCAAGAATATACAATGAGCAAAGGGCAGTCTCTTCAGTAAATGGTGTTGAGAAAGCTGTATAGGCATGCAAAAGAATGAAACTGGACCACAAAAATTATCTCAAAAATGGGTTGAAAACCTTAACCCTTAAAACTCCTAGGAGAAAGCATAGGTGGTAAGCTCCTTGACATTGGTCTTGGCAATGATTTTTTTTGGATTTGACAGCAAAAGCAAATAGATGGGACTATATCAAACTAAAAGGTTTTTGCACAGCAAAGAAAACATCAACAAAAAGAAAAGGCAACAAACTGAATGGGAGGAAATATTTGCAAACCATCTACCTGATAGTTAATATCTGAAATATTTAAAGAACTCATACAGCTCAATAGCCAAAAAAAAATCCAATTAAAAAATGAGCAGAAGATCTGAATAGACATTTTTCCAAAGACATACAGATAGCCAACAGGTACATAAAAACATATTTAAGGTCACTCAACATCAGGGAAATGCAAATCAGAAGTACAATGAGATAGCACCTCACACTTGTTAGAATGGTTAGAATCAAAAAGACAAGAAACACTAAGTGTTAGTGAGGATGTGGAGAAAAGGGAAACTGTTCCTGGAAACATAAATTGGTGCATTCACTGTGGAAAACAGTAGGGAGGTTCCTCCAAAAATTAAAAATAGAACTGCCATAGGATCCAGCAATTCCAATTCTTGGACAAGAACACTAATTTGAAAAGATATATAGACCCCCATGTCCTCCAAAGAATTATTTTCAATAGCCAAGATATGGAAACAACATAAGTCTTCACCAATGGATGACTGGATAAGAAAAACAGATATCGATACATAATGAAATATTTTTCAGTCATAAAAAATAATAAAATCTAGGGGTGCCTGGGTGGCTCATCAGTTAAGCGTCCAACTTCAGATCAGGACATGATCTTGTGATCCATGGGTTCAAGCCTCATGGTCAGGCTCTGAGCTCCTGGAGCCTGCTTCAGATTCTGTGTCTCCCTCTCTCTCTGACCCTCCCCTGCTCACGCTGTCTTTCTCTCTCTCTCTCAGAAATAAGTAAACCATTAAAAAACTTTTAAAGAAGATTAAAAAAATCAGAACTTAGAGGTAGCAACTTGATATCATTTTGGACACCCAGGAGCAGTATCATCCCGGGACTAAAATTTGATCCCTGTTTTCAAGGTCATGCTTTGCCATCACCCTAATCTCTGTTTTCTGCATCTTAACAGATCATATAGGCCCTTGTGTCTTTCTTTTCCAGTAGGTCTGTGCCTGTGGGATAAGAGAGATAGCCTGGCAATGCAAGGTGGAACTCAGAAGTCAGCTCCCTTACAAACATTCTGACTGAAGTTAATATGATGGTGAACACTTCAAAATATTTAGACTACTTCAAAGGTTTTGATGTTCTAATAATTACCCCCGCTTCTTTGTGGTTGTTGTTCTTTAAATTTTTTTTGCCTGCATTTCTATTCTTATCACTTAGTGAATGACCCAAGTCCTTTTATTAGACCACGTAGTTTTTCAAAGTAGTCATGACACACACACACTCACACACACACACACACACACACACACACACACATTGGAACATTATTCAGTCATCAGAAAGAATGAAACCTTGCCATTTGCAACAACATGGATAGAGCTAGAGAGTACTATGCTAAACAAAATAAGTCAATAAAATAAAGACAAATACCATATGATTTCACTCATATATGGGATTTAAGAAACAAAACAGATGAGGGGCACCTGGGTAGCTCAGTTGGTTAGGCGTCCGACTTCGGCTCAGGTCATGATCTCACAGTTTGTGGGTTCGAGCCCCGCGTCGGGCTCTGTGCTGACAGCTAGCTCAGATCCTGGAGCCTGTTTCGGATTCTGTGCCTCCCTCTCTCTCTGATCCTCCCCTGCTCACATTGTCTCTCTCTCTCTCAGAAATAAATAAAACATTAAAAAAAAAAAAAAGAAACAAAACAGATGAACATATGGGAGTGGAGGAAGAAAAAAGAGGGAAGCAAGCCGTAAGAGACTTAAAGATAGAGCAAACTGAGGGTTGATGGAGGGAGGTGGGGGTTGGGCTAGATGGGGGATAGGTACTTTTTTCAGTTTATTTATTTTTGAGAGAGAGAGTGCAAGCACACCCTGGGAGTGGGGGGTGGCAGAGAGAGAAAATCCCAGGCAGGAGTGCGGAGCCCAATTCAGGGCTCAAACTCATGAACTGTGAGATCATGAGTTGGACATTTAACTGACTAAGCCACCCAGATGCCCCAGGTGATGGGTAGTTAAAAGGGAACTTTTTGGGGTGACGGGTGGCTCAGTCGGTTAAGCGTCTGACTTTGGCTCTTATCTCACAGTTTGTGGTCGGAGCCCTGTGTCGGGCTCTGTGCTAACAGCGTGGAGCCCGGAGCCTGCTTTGGATTGTGTCTCCCTTCTCTGCCCCTCCCCTGCTCACACTCTGTCTGTCTCTCTCTCTCAAAAGTAAATAATCATTAAAAAAAAAAAAAGAGGGTACCTGTTTTGATGAGCACTGAGTATTATATGTAAGTGATGGATCACTGAATTCTACTCATGAAGCCAATATTGCACTGTATGCTAACTAATGAATTTAAATAAAAATTTGAAAAGAAAAAAAATCTATAGCTTCATCTCTACCTCCCCCTTTGTACTATTATTGATATATATATAATATACATGTTCTTTTATATGCTAAAAAACAATACAATTTTATAATCATTGTCTTATGCACTTATTTTTAAATAACATAAGAAAGGGAAAATATCATTATGCTGTATTATAATTACCTATGTAATTGCTTTTATTGATATTTGTTCCTTCTTCATTTACTGTCTGGTGTTGCTTATTTTCACACTGGAAAAAAAACTTGCTGAAGTATTTCTGGTAATGCAGGTCTGCTAACAGTTAATTTTCTTCATTTTTGTTTATCTGGGAATGCCTTTATTTCATCTTCATTTTTGAAAAATATTTTTGCTCAGTATAAGATTCTTAAGTTGAGAGGTTTCATCACATTGAATATATTATCACATATTGTGTCCTCTGTTGTTTGTGATAGGTTACCTTTATCTTGTTGCTTAGAAAACTTTCCAACCATCTTTAGCTTTCAACAATTTGACTATGATGGGGACAGTGTAGATGACTGACTATATCCAACATGGAGTTCATTGAGCTTCTTGAGTGTATGGGTTATTTTTCATCAAATTTGGGACATTTTGGCCAATATTACTTGAGGGCTTTTTTGTTTAGTTTAGTTTAGTTTTGTTTTGTTTTCTGTCCTTCAATCTTTTTCTCCTTCTGGTACTCTCATTATGCTTAGCTGTGTCCCACAAGACCCTGAGGCTCTGTTTCTTTTTCTTCACCATTTTAATTTTTGTTCTTCAGATTGTATAATTTCTATTCCTCTGTCTTTAAGAGTATTGATTCTTCTTCCTGTCAGCTCAAATCTTCTGTTGAGTACCTCTAGAAAGTTTTCACATCAGTCATTTTATTTTTTCACTCCAGAATTTTCATTTGTTTTTCAATAATCCTTACCTCTTTAATGATAGTCTCCAACTGATGAATTATTGTCATAATTTTTCTTTAATTGTTTAAATATGGTTTTCATTAGTTCTTTAGACATATTTATACTAACTGTTTTGAAATCTGTTTACTAATTTGAACATCTGGGCCCTGTAAAGGCAGTTTCTATCACCTACCTTTTTTCCTATTATAGGTCACGTGTTCCTGTTTCTTTGTGTATCTCACAGTAACTTAGATGAATCTCAAAGCCTTATGCTAAGTAAAAGAAGCCACTTCAAAGTCCTACCTACTTCTTGCATGATTGCATTGTACAATATTCTGAAAAAGGCAAACTACATTAGTGGTTGCCAGGGGTTAGGGCTGTGGGACAGCATAAAGGAATTTGGGCAAATGATGAAATTGTGTATCATGATTAGGGTAGTTGATACACCCATCTACCCACTAGATGACATTTATAAAACTGCATATTGCAAAATTGTATTGTAACTAAATTTGAGAATAAAGCTTTAAATGGATACAGTGTTAATGGTGTCTTTTATTTTCTGGGTTCTGATATTTTGAGGCCTGGAGCCTTGTGGACTCCAGGGGGACTCCCCCTCCCAGGGTCAGCCAATTCCTAGAGACAGTAAATAACTCCTAGGAGAGAGAGGGCATCCTTCATACGCAAACCACATAATCCAGACCACACCCCTAACCACCTCCTTGGTTTTCACACTCTGCCACCTGCCCTAATCTCACCCAGAGCCAGGTATGAGATATCTAAGGGAAAGCCCCTGGGGGCAGCCCCTAAGGGGCACCTGGGTGGCTCAGTCGGTTAAGGGGCAGCCCCCAAGCCCAGAGCCCACTGAAGTTATTCAAACTAGCCAATCCTAAATCTGCTGACCCTGTGCTTCCCTGTGTGGTCCCTTAGTGTGTCAGGGTGTTCCCTCCTCCTGTGATCTTTTCAATGGCAAAAACTTCATCATCTGTTGGCCTAACCAGACCTATATAATAATACAATCTATACTTAAAAAAATTATTTGGAATCACCAAGGCACCTTCAAAAAAAAACTAAAGGGATGTGATTTGCTATACTAGACATCAGGATTTATTCCTGATTATTCCTGATTATGCCGTAACGGTGAGGATGGTTTGGCACAGAGATAGATGAATAGGCCAATAGAATAGAGAGAGAAGAGAGAGCCCAGAAACAGACCTAGCTCACATGCAACTTTCAAAGAGGTCCTAGGTCAAGAAGATGTGGTGTATCTATACGATGGAATACTACATGGCAATGAGAAAGAATGAAATCTGGCCATGTGTAGCAACATGGATGGAACTTGAGGGTGTCATGCTGAGTGAAATAAGTCAGGCAGAGAAGGACAGATACCATATGTTTGCATGTATAGGAGGATTAGGAGGAACTTAACGGAGGACCCGTGGGGGAAAAGAAGGGGAGAAATAGTGGGGGAGAGGGAGAGAGGCAAACCATGAGAGACTTTTGAATGCTGAGAACAAACTGAGGACTGATGGGAGGGGGGAGAGGGGAATGATGGGCATGGTGGAGGGCACTTGTGGGGATGAGCACTGGGTAGTTATATGGAAACTAACTTGACAATAAACTATTTGAAAAAAAAAAGAAAAGAAAAGAGGTCCTAGGTGACAGAGCTGGACAGTTCTAAGGGCCTGAGGACGTTACTCAACTTCTGTATTTTTAAGTATTTTGCATTTTTCTCAAAGAAATAAGTAAGTCTTAATTTCATGAGTGGAAGATTCATTTCTTCATGGGTCTTCTGTGTTTTTCTTCAAATATAAAGAGAAGCTTGGCTTGTTTCACCAGCTGCTTTACAAGGGCTGGGCCCCTATCACTGAAAGGAAGCAAGCCAAAGTAGAGGCCCCGTGCAGAGGGTGCTGGGCAAGGTCTGAGGACAAGCTATCACCTCTCAAGGCCCTTCTAACTTAAAAGTTCCCACTCAGTAGCCCTGATAGGTCATCCATACATGTGTCTCCAAGAGCTCCTTATACAGGACTAATGGGTCGCTGTCATGTGAGCAAGTAAGTAGAAAATACACAGATAGTGGAGGTGTGTGGAGATCTGGCCTGCCAGGCAGTGCTCCTCACCTCTGTGGTCCTTCCTGACTGCATGATGCATCCCCCAAGAGATGGCCTCTGCTTGGGACCATAGATGGCAGGGGCAGGTCCAAACTAGTGACAGAGTAATGCTATGGGGCAAGTCAGTTTCCAGCAGGAAAAGTGAAGATGAATATAGTACCTACCTCACAGAGTTCTGGTGAGGCCAATAGAGTGTAAAGGAGCAAGGAACTCCTACTCATTCACCCCTATATCCTGAATTCCTGTCACATGGTAAGAGTGCAAGGTGACACTATTGAATGAATAAACAAATAAATCAATGCATGGAGTACTTAGCATGGGGGCTAGCCAGTCAGCACACAGTAAATATAACTGGATCAGTCATTTACCTTAAAGAGGGGTTTTCTTCTCTGGACACAAGCACCCAGGCATGGGTGGAAAGGAGAAAGATGGACCCTCTTGACTCACATTGTCTACACAGCTCTTCCTCAAAGTAGTGCAGCTCATCTCTCCATAGGTACGCTATGAATTATGTGAATTTGAAATTGAATGCTAAAATCATTCTTCGTAAGGCTTCTCTTTGTGCACAGTTTTTGAAAATAATACGATCTTTCTAAATTAAAAAAAAAATTATTGGGCCAGTGATTTTTTCTTATGTTTCTGGATTTTTTTTTTATGATTCTGAACTATCATACAGTGTAATGTTAGTTTCAGGAGTACAATGTAGTGATTCAACACTTCCATACATTACCCTGTGCTCGTCATAACTGCACTCCTTAAATTCCACACATGAGTTGAAATCATACACGGTATTTGTCTTTCTCTGATTGACTTATTTCACTTAGTATAATACTCTCTAGTTCCATGCACATCATTGCAAACGGCAGTGATTTTTTTCATTTTTAATATTTATGTATTTATTTTATTATAATTTATTGTCCAATTGGCTAACATACAGTGTGTACACTGTGCTCTTGGTTTTTGGGGTAGATTCCCATGGTTCATCGCTTACATAACACCCAGTGCTCATCCCAACAAGTGCCCTCCTCCATGCCCATCACCCATTTTACCCTCTCCCCTACCATCCCATCCACTCTCAGTTTGTTCTCTGTATTTAAGAGTCTCTTATGGTTTGCCTTCCTCCCTCTCTGTTTGTAATTTTTTCCTTCTCCCCTTCCCCCATGCTCTTCTGTTAAATTTCTCAAGATCCAGTGATTTTTTTTCCATTTTGAAAATGTGATTTTATTTTATTTTTTACTTTTATTTTTTTTTTACAAATAGTTTGCTGTCAAATTGGTTTCCATATAACACCCAGTGCTCATCCCCACAAGTGCCCTCCTCCATGCCCATCTCCCCCCTCACCCTCACATCCATCAGTCCTCAGTTTGTTTCTCAGCATTCAAGAGTCTCTCATGGTTTGCCTCTCTCCCTTTCCCCCACCATTTCCCCTCTTCTTCTCCCCCATGGTCCTCAGTTAAGTTCCTCCTAATCCGCCTATACGTGCCAGTGATTTTTTTTTTTGTGAAAAATAGTTCCTTTATTTTTTTTTCAATATATATATTTATTTATTTATTTATTTTACAAATAGTTTATTGTCAAATTAGTTTCCACATAACACTCAGT